>NC_056733.1:1995833803-1996073803 GCF_019279795.1 Protopterus annectens | reverse complement strand
AATGACTCCATTCACCAGTGGCTTCCCAGAAAACTACATTTCTTTATGAGGAAAAAATGAAAACTATGGCACAAAAATCTGGACATTCTGTGAAAATCTGGACAGCTGATAGGTACAAGAGTCTGCCAAGATTTTAGGATGGTCAGTACAAAAATACAAGGAAAATCAGGTATGTTTCTGTTTCTTTAGTTTGATAGAAAGTATGTGTTATTGTATTTTCTTCTGTCCTCCATAGCATATGATAATAGAAAAAGTCTGGTCACTCAATGACACTTCAGAGGCCTGACTTTTTTCTATTGGTATATATTTGATTTACAACGGACACTGCACTTCAGAAGCCTGACTTTTTTCTATTGGTATATATTCGATTTACAATGGGCACACTGGTTGAGCTGTCCAATCAGCGTGCACGTTTTTGAATGACTGAGCCATAATTGTATAATTACTATTTAGATTTGCAGTACTTTGTGTAGAAAAATAGCATTAATCATATATTGTTTGGCATTTTAGAATACAAAAAAACACAGTGAATTAAGAAACTTAAAACATTATCAATTCATAATTTGCAAGTCATTTTATGCCTACATTTTTGTATATAGCTAAAAAGCAGACAATGTTTGCAAGCAGGAAAATAAAGTCACTGATTCTCAATAAACTGCAAAAACATTCAAGAGGATTCAATAAAGCCTACACAGTTGTTTTCCTCCGTGTGCACATTGTGGAGCCATGCGGACGTGAGCACAAAAACATTTAGGTTTAGTAATCACCGTGTAGAGGCTCACACCCCCACACAAAGAAGGTAAACAACGCAGCATGCTAATTACAGCATAAGCAGCTGAATTACATGCTAATTAACTAATCTAACACAGTAGAGCTACAAGGTATAAAACAACCATATAGACTTTGTTCTGGTATTCCCCGTGAATGCCAATACATTTGGAATACGGCCATGGAAAGGAGTCTACATGGACAGAATAAAAAGAAAAATGTGTGAGATTTGTACAGAACTGAACTTAACATGTGACAGCATTAGATACAGGGTAGATGCAACAAAAGGAGAGTAACAACAGCAGCATAATCCTCTTTTGTGCCATAACAGAAATGCATCTTTGCTCTCCAACCCCCAAATGAACAGTACACTTGTAAGTAATGCAGACAGATAAAAGTGTAAAAGTGTGTGCTAATCAAAATAAATATAAAAACCATTAAACAAACTATTCATAGTTATATGTCAGCATATGCAATATCTAGCTGACAAAATGCAGGCATATCATCTAAAAATCAATACTCTTCTGTGTAGATATATTCCAAAGTAATATCATCTCTTCTGTGTTCAACACATAAACAATTTGTCAACCTTTCAGTTTCCCTAGCTACACAGTTGCTGTCTGGTATAGATTCAGGGCTGTCAGCATGGTGAAAATGCAAATGAGGTCTGAACTCATTAGAATTTCTGAATCCCAAAAAAAGTGGATCTGTGCAAGGATGTAAATATAGGGCAGGCACTCCCTCAGTGTTTGTGTTTAATGGATGGCAACTGTGAAGGCTTACATCAGGTGGGTGTGTCAGGTTAGACTTACAAATTGATACACGTACGTATGTCAAGGTTGGAAATGCAAGCATACAATTCACAGGTTCTGTTTCATTAACATCTAACCTTCTCTTCATTTGTGTGCAAATTATGTTTTCTTTGTCAAATTTTTACTATTATTTTATTTTTTTACCTTTGTTTGCATGATGTGGAGCTTAGGGCAATCACAGGCAATGGAGGAATGAATGGAAGGTTTGACTGTGCTTATCTTGTTTGTGTGGCATCATTTGATGGGCAAAAGGGAGACCTTAAGAATAACTAGTACATAAGGGGATGTCATGTAACTATTGCAGTGGCACCATTGCTAAAGTATGCCAGTTAGTACTCAGTCTGTGGAATACACCTGTTACTTAACTGACTCTATTGCAGCAGGTGGTAATGCAGTTAATGCAGTGATTCTTTCCTTTTTGGAGGCAGATGGTATTGGGTTCAAATACAACTGAATTTTACACTTTTAAGTACTTTCATATTAGCATTGCTGTACATTGGTGCATGAAGTGCATCATCACAAAATAATGCATTAAAGAAAATAAATGGAGAAAATAGGACAGTGGTATAATGGGGAAACAAGTCTGACAGTTAGTACTGAGTCTCTGAAATACACCTGCTACTTAACTGACTCTGTGATGACACGTGCTAATGCAGTTAATGCAGTGATACATTTCTTTTTGGGGGCAGATGGTACTGGGGTCAAATACAACTGAATCTAACACTTTTAAGTACTTTCTTATTACTGTTGCTGCACATTGGTGCATGAAGCACACCATTATGCAATAATGCTTTAAAGAAAAGAAATGGGGAAGATAGAACAGTGGTGAAATGGGGAGCAAACAAGGAGAAGATCAAATGGAATGCAATACAGGAATCTGCAGGAGGGGAGGTAGGAAAGAACCATAGATTTCCATTTCTTCAACAGTAAAAACCGATGATATATGCAGAATATTAGCTAAATTTGGGCTGTCACCTCCAGGGAGTGGGATGACCACAAAACAATCATGTTGTATAGACAATTGGAACAAATCAAGTGTGCCAAGAAGACACGTGTAAAATAGAGAGCTATGTATGGGACAATTTTTTTTGGGGGGGGGGGGCAGGTGCCCATTTTTTTTTTTTTTGGAGAGAGAGCGAGGAATGTTGGATAATAGGTATTATTATTACATACATAGGTATGTCTGGGTCTGGTAATTTGGGTAGGTGAGTAAGCAGTTGCAGACAGACTAGACAAACAAGACAAGACATGGGGACTGTGATGGACACAAAAGGTCAGTGGACACCATGGATGGGGTGAAGATGGGGACATCCAAGACCCATGCTTGTCAAGTTGGGTTTCAGTGAGATTCGAGTCCTCACTCACTGGACTGTCATCAGGGTCACCTCACTCCACCACTGGCTGTAGTGCTTGATGTCTCCTCCGCCTCCTGGTGCTATGTAAAATGAGGGAGAGGAGCCCCTCCATCTGGTGTAAGCATGCACCTACAGTGCAGTGCACAGCCCTACCCACCATCCTTGACAGGAGGGGCAGGTAGTGCAGGGCAGCAGAGATGATGCTGCCAGGTTTGCTCCCAGATGTGCTGTGCAATGGTGCTGAGGCTGGTGGACTGGGGGCAGAAGCGGATCTTGTAGGGCAGGCCTACCCCACTCTGATGTGAAGCATTTCATGATGTGGTACACATGGATAACATGGGCACATTTTGACAATGCATAATATAAAACAAACAAAAAAAGAGAGAAAAGGGTTTGGGTGAGAGGAAAAAATAGATAAAATTATTATCTTCACATGTAACATACAATGCAGTTGTATAATTATTGGACTCTATTATCTTAACCTTTACTTGTAAGCCTACCACCCCCTAACAGATAACTATTACTTTTAAGACTACCAGCTCCTAACAGATGTGCACTATACTACATATTGCAGCAAGTACTCCTTTACATGTATATATATTGCACATATGAGTGTTCTGATTATACAGATTAAAGTTTACAGCAGGGCGGTATAGAGCTTTTACTTTAAACCTTTAACTTACACATAATTGAAGAATTAACAGTATTGTACAGTTGGGAAATGTGGTATTTGAACCCACCACTTCTAACTAAAGTCTAATATTGTACTCTTGGTTTGTGCTACAGACTAACGCATGCATACTTACTTTTACAGTTCAGATACACATGCTCAGTTTGATACAACTGTATAAAATACCAAGCAAGCTATCTTTAACTTTTAATGCTACAATAACACTACTGTTCTGCTGCATACATACTACATGCCACTCTCATCCTCATCATGGGTCCTAACAGTGCACTGCCATTCCATGGCAGCTGTGGAAAAAACAGAATAGAACAGAATGCCATTATGAATACCAGACTTGCCTATATTCATCTTTTAAGCCTAGTAGTGTCTGTAGTTGATACTTACACATCTGTGGGATATTCTCTGTCCTAAGTTCCTTGATCCAGCTATCAAGACTACCCCTCTTCTTCATCTGGAGGTCATTGTAGTGATGCCTACATTGGTAACCAGTGTGGGGGATACTGGTGGCACTGATTACAGCCCAGGCCAAACTATGTCAAGCCTCTGACTTATACTGGGACCTAGAATAGTCCCCTTGCAGCAACCTGACACTGTGGTGTTTCACTAGGAGTCCAACAAAAATCTTAGACTCCTGGACACCTCATCTCTGAACCCTAAATCTTACACCTTCTCCATAAATGCCTGCCATGTCTATCAGGGATCAAGACCAATGGAGAATGATGGTTTCTTGCCAATTGAATTTATCATGTTTACTGGGAGTGTGCACATTATTTGAAAATTTTGTGCACTGCTTACCATCTCACAAAAACGTTGCTCAGGAGTGAGCGATGGTAAGGGTTGTGCAACAATGGTAATCAATGCATTTTCAAGGTTATTTGATGTAAAGACAGTTGTGTGCATGTGTTTGACAAATGTATAGGGCATGGCAGTCCAGAAAGCAAAAATATACTTACAGGAATAAAGTACACAGTATATCCACAGTCATAAATTTGATAATAAATGTGATAATACACACAAAAATAAATAAAGAAATAAAGAAATAATTGACACAATATTAGTGTCTCAGCCCTCATACTCATAATTAATATAATATACACTATGTCAAGTGTTATAAGTGAGAGCGACTATAATGGGAAGTGCAACAACAATAAAAGTAAAAGTATAAGGAATATGCTGCATTTGAACCTAGGACCATGTGTATGGCAGTCCTACACTAACACCTGTTGCCACAAGAGAGTTTAAATAACAGCTGTTCATGTATCAGTTCATTGCTATAAACTGCAATGTTACTGCAATGAAAAAAAAGTTGCACAACCTGTACTAGAAACCAGGACCACCTGTACATCAGCCCTCCACTTATACCTGCTGCCACAGGCAATAGCATTGATTGAATGTATCTGGTTTCTGATTTTGTTTCTAGGTGGTCCACTTATCCAGTTTGCGCACTGCCACTCTTCATGTAAATGAGAAGCACAGACAAGCCTGATATTCTTTTTCTCTGGCTCTCATGTTTGCGCTAAGTGGTGCACTGTGCAAACAGTGGCCAAAAAGAAAAAATGGAGAAATAGCTGAAATGAGGAAAAGCAATCTATGACATATATGGTAGAAAATGTTTGTATACATGAGATATTTCTACATAGGTCTGGATTTCAACTCTCACCTAATGCACCTTCTTAAAACAGGATGGGTGCCTTATCCCTCTTTGTCACACAAACAGCCTTGCAGCAAAGAACTGAAGTCACTCTTGACAACCAATTGCAACAGAATGTACACTGATATCAAACCTTAAACTGTTATTTGTACAGTTATTATATTTACTATATTTGGATGTAGTGCACTTAGTGATCACACAACCTGTTATGATTATTGCTTGCAAATAAACAGCTCTGTCTTACCTTTCTGTGTTTCTTCAACCATTCATCAGTTATATGACCAGTACTCTAACACTTGCAGTGTGTAAGTCATTCTCTATCATCAGCCTTAATATGTGTGAGGATATTAACTGGGAATAATATATGCAGTTGCCAACAACTGAAAGGCAAGTTGGATGACACAAACAAGCACAGAATGCTCTTTTGGGAGGTGAACAAAAGTGCATTACTGTTATGGAACATATAAAGGGTACACTGTTCTTTTGAGGGGAAAACAAAGCTGAGTTACTGTTATGGCACAAACAACCACAAACTGTTCTTTTTGGGATGAGCAAAGGGGAGTTACTGCTAAGGCACACACAAAAATATGTTGTTCTTGTTACTCTCCTTGTTTTGCATGCTGCCTGTTATTTGATTTACTGAGGGTTGTGAAATCAGAAACTACAATGTGCATCATTACTTTCTAACTTCTCTCTCTTTAATGATTTTCCAGAACAAACATATGGTGCTAAACTGAGGGCATGCAGTGATCATTAGTACTTTTGAGAGGTATGACTGTGAATCTTTGATGCCTGAGGCCTGCTACTTATTCATGAACACATATAAGTCAAATAAGTCTCTACTGTCACATGTTAAGGCAATTTTTGTACAATCTCCCACCTTTTACTTGCTTACTATACCAAATATGAAATACAAGGATATGCCATAATATTATTAAACAATATACTCCAGGTTCAGGACTTACCTTGTAAATGCAGCAGTTGCCACCATGTTAGTTCAGGGCTGACTCTGTCTGATGCAAGCAGTATACAGCCAATACTTGGGGAGGTAAAGGTTGTGTGAGTTGCCTGGCATCAATGTTACTGTATGTATGTGAGAAGGAGGAAAGTTTTAAGCCACTAAGTGGTGATTGAGTGTGCTATGCATTGTCTCTTAACCAGTACAAGGGCATACTGAGCAGACCTATGACTGCCTACACCCACAGCAGCTGGTGGTTCCCCCTCTGATTCCTCATCTGCCTGCGGCTGTGGTGACCTTGGCATTGGTGGTGGGATGTGTGCCCCTTTCCCTTGCTGATCCTGCTGCAGCTGTTTCCTCAGGATTATGTTGTGCAGCATGGCACATACTGTGAAGATGTCTGTACATATCCATGGATTGTACAGCAAGGCTCCCCCAGATGTACCTAGGCAACAGAACTGTGACTTCAGCAGCCAAACACATGCTCTATGACATTTCTGGTTTGAGTAGATGTCTCATTGTGGCATTCTTCTGTGGGTGTGTGTGTGCATTTCTGATGGGTGTCATCAGTCAAAGTTCCAGTGCATAGTCTGCATCCCCCAGTAAATGACCCTGTGGAATACCTCCTCTAGCAAACATCTGGTAAAATTGGGAGGTGTGCCAGATATGTGAGTCATGGTAACTGTCAGGGTTGCCAGTAGACATGTTAAAGATGATTCCCTTTGGATTATACATGACTTGGCAGTTGATAGAGTGGTAACCCTTTTTGTTAATGTAGAGCCTACCCTGTTCCCCATGTGGTGCCTTAATTTCTAATGAGTGCAATCTATAGCACCCAGTATATCAGGGTAGTGTGCTACCCTGTAGAACTGTTACGTATTTCTGGCCCTCTCCTCAGACCTATGGGTAAAATATATGTGCTCACTGGCATATTAGAGCATAGCATCCAGGAATTGGTGGGAGATCCCGGATTCTGATGCCTGTGTCACCTCCAGCATGTCCCCTATTGGTCTCTGAGAGGTACCTGTAGCTAAAATTCTAAGGGCTGCACATATCTTAGTTTCCACTGGGATAGGTTCCCCTTGGTTGACTCTGGCTATGAGTTGAAGGTGGCAGAGGTTGCAGAGTTCCTGTAGTGTGTCCCTGTCCACCCTGTAGTGGTCTACAATTTTCATGTCATGTAGGCTGTGAAAAGTTAAATGGGGCCTGAAAACTCTTCTCCTTCTCGGCCTAGGCCTATTGGCAGCACCAGCAGCTGCAGCATTGGCTTTAGCACATACAATTGGATTAAAGCAGCAGCAGCCCCTAACATTCTGTTTGTGTTAACTTTCTATCTGTACTCCAAAAGTTTTGAAATCCTCAAGAAAAAGAGTCTGCATGGATGCTTTATAGCTTGTTGAATAGCTCCACCATATTGGATTGGTTGATCAGCATGCAGTTCAGTAGATTATGCTGTAATTAGCATATATGAAACACAGACAAAGACAGATACAATCCATTAATAATCAACACCATATAGCTAGCCAAATTGATGTTGAGGAGAGTTGTATATGTTTTGAAGACTGCAATTTTTTTTTTCTTCAGGCCATATCTGTATAGAAGAGTACTGAACTTCAGCAGGTATACTCCCATTTTGTCACCTACATACTGCACATGCTGGAATCTATTGAAGAATAATGTGAAGCAAAGGCTTTTACACTTTTATCTGTATGCATGAGTAGAAGTGTACTGATGGTGTGGACATATTTATCAAGCCATTTCAGAGCTACACATGAGTGTCAATACATGAAAATGGAATGCTGCATCATAAATTTGTACAGATGTTTCATGTACAGGTCCTTTGATAGAACTTTTAGCATTTTAAAGATGTTTTGATAATAAAATGGGTCATTTGCCTGTTCCTTTGTGAGGTGGGGCAGAGATGAGTTACTATTATGGCACAAACAAAGATATGTTGTTGTTGTTACTCTCCTTGTTTTGCATCCTGCCCGTTGTTAATATTTCACATCTGTTTATGTTTCTCCATTGGGTAATACTAACTGGCCACATTTTCTGTGTTATCTGGAAACAGTTATTTTGTAGTTATGTGATACTTATGTGTATTATACTTCTGTTGTCTTTTTGACACCTAGAAGTATGCCTCTTAGGCATGTCAATCCATGTAGAACCCCCTTCACCAATGCCGAAAATCAAATTATTATGGACTGGTTTTGGCATTTGGTGCTTTTCTCCTGGAAAGGGGATGGGGAGATATGGCATGCAGGATGCAAATATGGCAGCAGATTGTCAAAGATGTGAATGCCATGGGTGGCCATAGCAGTACATACAAACAGGTGCGCCACAGGGCCATTGACATGATCACAACTACATGCAAGTGAGCAGCTGCAGTGGGCCATAACCAATTGGCTACTAGGGGGAGGGCCTGCTAGGGAACCACCCCTAACCCCCAATGAACATTTCCTATCCAATATCAGAGATTTAGACAGCTTCCATGAGAGTGCAGAAAAGCATATACTGGATGTGGGCGCAACACCTTCCAAATCAGCAAGCATGTCCTAGGAGGAGCTGCCAGGTAGACTTTGTTATCTGAACAGTTGAATACTGTTGTATAGTAAAACAATTGAAATAAATAAGTTAATTCTGTGTCACATATCTTTTTTTTTTGGGGGGGGGTTGAAGATTGCTGCAGTTATAAGCTTAGGTTGGAGTTGTCAGCCATGTTCTTGTTGAAAGTAGGCTTAAAGTATATATAAAGGGGTAGATGTATTGCACCCTGTGTTACTGTTAATTGTGATGATGTTGCCCTTACCTCTTGCTTAACTTCTTCCAGGACCATCTGGACTACAGAGCAGTATGTCTTCTGAAAATGGTAAGCCAAATATTTTTATGTCAGTACTGCTGAGCAATTTAAATAAATATTGTAATGTGTGATTTTTGATTTCAGGCCTGTTGTGTGTATTGCTACATTGTCTATAAAAGTGGCAGCACCATTAGTTTGTTAGCATATATTGCACTATAGTAGTGCAGGTATTAATGTATTCCTGTGCTTCTTGATTTTTATCACAGGTGATCATGACTGTGGGTGTGTGCGCTCTGTGCCACCTGATGTCAGTGTGTCAGCAGTCTCTGATTATGAAGGTGGAAAAACTGAAGCACAGTCAGGGAGTGCAGAGGTTGAATCTGATGCAGAGGTTGATATACAGCCATCCACTGCATTTCCATCAGACTTAGCCAGTATGTCTGTGCCTACCCAGTCCACTGAGCCCACAGATATTGGATAGGTGGAGAGTGACTACATTGATCAAGGAAGTGTGGCTACTGCAACTTTAGTGCCTGTTGAGTCTGGCCATAGCCAAAATGTGGACAAGATGCCACACAGGATTGATAGGGGTGTTCAGAGGGGGCCTGCTGTCCCTTCTGCACCTGGTGCAGGTGTCGCTTCATGTGCCACTCAAAGTATGTTTAGAGACATCTGAACAGGAATAAACAGACGGCAAACTACCATCTGCTATGTAAAATAGAAAGCGAGAGATAAACGGCTCGGACTAATGAAACTTCAAATAATTTAATAGTATATCGTAAAATAAGGTTAAGCGCTTTCATCTGCAACAACGCAGACTTCTTCAGGTTTTGTTTTATTTTGTGGTTTGGAATGTTTAGAGACATCATGAAGGCACAAGCATGTTCCATAGTGCTAAAAACTAATGCTCAGGGTTGGGGATGTGGCACAGTCTGACATGCTTGACTGTCTCTGCTGTATTGCCGATTAACTGGATTGGATAAATGACACAGAATGAGGGGTGCCTGTGATGGACCGAGGGGAGTCTGTAATGGAACAAGCAGTTTCTGTGATGGAACATCTGCTGGGAGGGGAATGGCATCCTCGTGGGTGTATGTCAGCCACATCATCTGCTGTCAGCCAATGTGGCCATGCCCGATCATACTCTCATAGTGGCAGTACTTCCACTGCTCTATCAGTGAGTGTGCTGTCCACACCCATACATGACAGGCCATGGGGTCATGGCCCTGGGTGTACCTGTGAAGGGAGTTCATCCAGCAGACATCAATCATGCTCAGGTAGCAGCACTGCATCTGACCTTGGGCATGGAGGTGCCAGTGCAACTCCTGGCAGAGCCAGTTAGCCAGTTCTTGTGGTAAGGGATGATAACAATAAGCTGCCACCTCTACATACATGGCTCACACCTGTCTCACAGACCAAGATGCAGAGCTAGCACAGAGCTTGGCTTTTCGTGTAGATACTCACAAACTAATTTCACCTGGAAGACCCCTACAGACACACACATGACAGTTGCTCATTTTGCCTCACTAGCCCTTTGTTGTATTATCCCAATGTCTGCCTTCTTTTCCTTCTTACTCATACACACTCACCGACCTTTTGTGTGAACCTAGGCTTCCTGTGCCCCCATACACAACAACCGGAGCAATTTAAGATAACTGTGCCATATCCCTGTTTTCTATCTTTTGGATTCAGAGATGCAAAAGCTGTGTCTGATGCTCAGGGTGGGTAGCTAACATTGCTTAGTATATCTGCATTTGTGTTGTTGAACTGCTCATTGTACCTTTGTCTTATATTGGCCTTGTAAAATTAGATAGTTGATGGCATAAGAATTTCACAACTGTAGAGTGAATGCTCTTGTAAGGGCAGTGAAGTCAGAAACTGCAATGTGTATCATTACTTTTTAACTTCTCTCCGACTGACCCCCACACAACACCCTGTGCAAGTGATGATAACTGTGCCATATCCCTGTTTTCTATTTTTTTGGATTCAGAGATGCAAAAGCTGTGTCTGATGCTCAGGGTGGGTAGCTAACATTGCTTAGTGTATCTGCATTTGTGTTGTTGAACTGCTCATTGTACCTTTGTCTTATATTGGCCTTGTAAAATTAGATAGTTGATGGCATCAACATTTCACAACTGTATTGTGAATGCTCTTGTAAGGGTTATGAAGTCAGAAACTGCAATGTGTATAATCATGTTCCAACTTCTCTCTTTAATGATTTTCCAGGACAAAAGTCAGGCCATCATCTTTAGATCTTTGGATTGTATGACAGCACTGTAGTCAAACCTCATCAGAACATTAATACACTATAATGCTCTCTTTTGCGTGTACCTCAACTGACACAGCAGCAGCTAGAGAGACCACAGGGCTTTCTCAGTAAGATAATACAGGGCCTACAAATCATGCCATGATGTATGTGGCTAGATTAAAAGCCATGTCACTGTAATCTGTCTTGCATAGGATGGCATGATGTCTGCCTGGCCTCCAGGCCAGTATCTGACCATGCTCTGGTGGGATGACTGCATATCCAAAAATCTGATATAGCTGATGACATCAGCAGTGACTGTTGAGAATATGGTAATAACAGTGTCCCACATGCTGCGGTAAAAGGCCCTCTGTAATGTCAAGCAAGAGTGCGTGCGCACACACACACACACACACACACACACACACACACACACACACACACACACACACACACACACACACACACACACACACACACACACACAGAGTTGACTGCAGTGAGAATAAAACCCCTACCTAAGTATGCAGACTACAGAACACAGTACTCAATGCAAACACCACAGCATAAGTATGACTTCTGCAAGACTGCAGCTGAACTTATAGTATAGGATATCAGCAGACCATGTGTGAGACAAGATGTTGGCAGGCCTACATAGGTACATAGCTTCATAGGTTCATACGAGGCTACTATCATAATGGCCTTGGGTTCATAGGTTCATAGGAGGGTACTCAGCTAATGGCCCTAGGGACATTTCAAGCCGAGTGAAGTTGTACCATTGTTCTGTTATAGACCAAGATATGTAGTCCATATTTCTGAATCCATTATTAGCACTGGTTGCCCCTATCTAAGAGTGTCATAGGTGAAACGCCCAGGTAAATTTATGATTTCCTATCTAATTGTCCAAGTTATGCTTAAATGAGGTCATTAAAGAGCTCAGTTTCACACAAATTGGGAGTTTGTTCCATAGCAGTGGCAATATATGGGAGACATATCTGTCTCTCCAGCATTTCCTGTAGATATTGCAGGTAGGTTTAGGTCCCTACAGCGAGTGAGTCTTGTTCAATTTGCTTTGCTGAGGTACAGCATTTCCATTAAGACAGGGTTTGTGAGTGCTCTGTAGGTCAGGCACAAGTCATTTCTCAGCAGTCTAGAGAATAAAGAGTACAGTGACAGGGCCTTCAGTCTGTCCATGTAAGTTGAGTGTTGAAGTCCTTGGATTTTCCTGGTGAGAAGCCTCTTAGATCTCTCCAGCTGCTGCAGGTGTCTGGTGAGGTACATGCAAAAGACAATTGTACTCTATTATTGGTCTGATGAGGGACAAGTATAGCGGATTGATAACATCCTTAGCCTTGGATGCTATGCCCTTACTTATGAGGTGTGCAACATAAAAGCCTTTCCATGCCATTGTGGACACATGATGATCAAAGCTGATGTTGGTATCAACCTGCATTCCTAAATCTCTCACTATTGGTTTGAACCTTAGGGAGATATTATTAATAGTCTAATTTGCAGAGACCTCTCCTTTGCTGAAATTGATAATACTGCATTTTTTTTTTTTGGGGGGGGGTAAGTTTAAGTCTGTGGCTTTGGCAACAATCAATTATGTATATAAGCCCATTTTGTAGTATGTTGACATTGTTTGGAGATTCAATGATTGCACACAGTTTGCAGTCATCAAGCGAACTTGGTGAACCACAGACCTTCTGTTATCACCTGAATTTCTGAGAAATAGATTATAAATGGTAGGAGGCCCAGCACAGGCACTTGTGGAACACCACTGGTAACAGGTCTGCTGGTAAAGGTGGAATTCCCAACTATACTATATGTGTTCTGTTGGTGAGTCAGTTGGTTACCCATCTAATGATGGTTTCACTTCATATACTCGAAATGCTGAAATCCTGAATTTCAGCATTTCGAGTGCATGAAGCCGAAACCATCCCAACACCAAAACCCCACAAAGCCGAAATCACAAACCCGAACACACATACACTACACCACACACACACCACACCTACACCACAAAAAACAAAAACACAACAAAACACCACACATACACATACCTACACTAAACATAAGCAGGGGGGCAAGCCCCCCTGCACCCCTACATGGGGGGCTGAGTCCCCCCATCCCCCCTACTTATCTACACTAACTCTGAGATCACACAGAGGGAAAAAAACCTCAAACGCACACATTCTACAGTCCCTCGTGCATGCACACACACACACACACACACACACACACACACACACACACACACACACACACACACACACACACACACACACACACACACACACACACACACACACACACACACACACGTTTCAAAAATGCTCACATACACTCACTCACCTGAAAGTTCAAACACAAACATCCCAAACAAACACTTTTCATAATGTAGCGTCACTGCATAAGCGTGGATTCAACATATTTGCATTCGTGCTTATGCACTTTCACTATTCTGAAGTTTCAGCTTCATGCACTCGAAATGCTGAAATTCCAGATTTCAGCATTTTGAGTATATGAAGTGAAACCCTAATGATGTGTAATGATGCATTCTGATGAAGGCTACAGTGGTGAGCCAAAAGCGCTTAATATATTTGGTTAATAAAGAAGAAAATTTGGCATACTTTTGACTGCTGCCCGGATCATGCATCATTTTTTTATTTTTTGTAACTGTGATATATTGTGCGGGGTTTGGCCATTTATCCATAATAATATGCTCCTTGGCTTTACAGATTAAACGTGTTAAGCTAATGGGGCAGTAGTTTCCAGGGTCAGTGCTGGCACCACCTTTGTGCATGGGGATGACAATGGCAGTTCTCCACTCTGCTGGAATGAAGCCTGTACTTAGGCTGTGGTTGAATAGGGTGCTCAATGGCAAAGCCAGTTCTTGCTGAAGATGGTGCAGAATACAGCCTGGGATACTATCAGGTCCCATGGAAGCTGTGTTCTTTGTCTTGGATAGGGCTTTTAATACTTGATCTACAGAGATGTGAGGAGCAGGAAAAGTATTGGGGATGTCAAAAGGAACTTTGGGGGGATGGGGGGGAGATTTGCACTGAACCGATCTGTTAGTAGGTTGGCTAAGTCAGCAGGATCAGTGTAAGTGATACTGTTAAGTACTAATTCGGAACAAACCTGGGCTTTGCCATGGAGGTTCCTGATGTAACTGAAAAAGACTTTGTGGTTTCCCTTTGTTTGGATGCTAGTTTCCATTCATCTTTGGCTTTGGAGGTTTTCACTAGTGATCTAATTTACTTGTTGAGGCTAAGGAAGGAGTTTTTCCAATTTGAAATTTGTTCCTTTTTACCCTTGGACAACAGTTTCTTCCTTTTGTTGTAAAGCCTGTTGATGGAGGATGTCCGCCAAACAGGTTTGTGTTTCCTTGAGGAGCAGATTTGAGTTCTGTTGTGTATGGATGAGTCCATGCAGTTGTACAGGTGCTTGTATACTGCATTGGTGTACTGTTCAGCATAGTTGTCTGCATCCTCTGAGGGGGGAGGTGGTGTGAAGCTACAGATATCCTCCCTTAAGAGGTTGTAGTCAGCTTTTGAGATGTTTTTTAGATTGATTATGGCTTGGGGGGTTGGGTGGGATAGAAACTTCAAATGAGACAGTCTGGTGACCTGATCGTACCAGGGAAGAACATACCATAGGAGTGGTGCAGTGGCCTCTCATGTTGGTGATAAGCAAGTCCAGAATGTTATCTTCCCTTGTGGGGATGAGACGAGCTAGACTAGTGCATTAGAACTGATGAAGTCAAGGAAATATTGAGTGAGTGCATTAGTTCAGAAATAGTTCACCCAGTCTATGGTGGGGTAGCTGATGTCACCAAGGATCAGGGTGTTAGGCAGTACCTTGATGGAGTCAAGTAGATCCAGGTAAGAGGATTGGGTGTCCTGAGTCATGGAGCGGGTCTATAGCTGGCTATAACTTGGATGTGTGTCTTGCCAACTGTCAGTTGAACTTGGAGTAGTTCTAGTGCATCATGCTGGAAGACCAGTCTGGAGGTGTGCCTGTCCTTAATGAAGATAGAGACTCCACCACCCTTAGTCTTTCTGACCTCATTTTGGGGTCAGAATTGTGGAATGAGGTATAGCCTGGTAAGGCAGGGGTGCTCTCTGCAGCCCTGAACCAAGTTTCCATGACTGCACAGACATCGACATCTTCCGGTTCAAGGAGAGTCTCCAGTGAGTACATTTTCAGGTTAAGGCTCCTAGCGTTTAGCAGCATGACCTTGAATTTGGATTTCGACAGATCTTTTATGTTGGAATATTTGCCTTTGTGAACTTGCCTAAAAAAGGCACAATGGGGGAGGCGAGAGCCTTGGCCAGGATCTGGAATCCCAGTGCTGACAGTAGGAGGCCATCTCTGGCAAAGCAATGAGGCCTGTCAACTATGTCATCCCAGGCAGACAGATACTTGATCCCCTTGGAATGATAAGAAAAACTAAGCTAATTATTGAAGTCAATTATTTCTTGTTGGTATTGTGGTAACACTCTTGGTGAAGATAGAATGCTGCTTAGGGCTAGGGTCATAACTGCCTGGGACACATACTCTGACAGCTCAATCATGTATCTCTTCATATAGTCCAGGGAGGTACATCTCAAGTCATTCATACCAACATGGACAATGACAGAGTCATACTTGTACTTGTTGCAGAGAGACTTAAGTGTGTGCACGTTGTGGTGGATTCTGGCACAAGACAGACAACTGACCATGACCTTCTCCTTGTTGAGCCTGGTGAGGGGGACATTGGTGTGTCTCACAACTGAGTTGTCAATGACTAGTATGTTTGGTTTACAGTTATGCCTTATGGGCTGTGAAGGTTTATTGTTTTGCCTTATGGGCTGTGTTTGTGAGACACTGGTGTGTTGTCTGGTATGTGTGATGTGTTTGGTATTATGTGTGGAATGTTTGTGAGCATGCTTTGGAGGTCTCTAGTGTTTAGGTAAGTTTTTATTGAGGACCTCTACATAGGTGGGTGTGTGTTGTGCTTGGCTATGTAATGTGAGTGGTGTGGTGTTTGTGCTGGCAATCTCCTCTTTGTCAGGAGTACTGACTGTGGCACAAGAGAGCATGGATTCCAAGTTACTGATTTAATTGCATTTCTCACAAGTAGAATAATTAAGTGCTAGGAGAAGAGAGCTGTTAGTAAACATGAGGCAGTTGCTACACTGTCTTAGCATGCCCATATCAACCAGGCTGGCAGGAAAAACTGATATGAATTGTCCAGTCATAGTGTTGCAAATTTGTTCTTCCCCCTGCTTGCTCACCATTTCACCACTGTCCTATCTTCCCTATTTCTTCTCTTAATGCATTATCATGCAATGGTGTTCAATGCATACCAACACACAGCAACAGTAATATGAAAACACTTAAAAGTGTTAGATTCAGTTGTAGTTGAACCCAATACCATCTGGCCCTAAAAAGGAATGTATCACTAATGTGCTGCCACAGAGTCAGTTAAATAGTAGGTGCATTCTAGAGACTCAATGCCAACTGTCAGACTTTAACAATGCAGCTAGCATTTGCATACTGTTTAGCAGTGAGCAAACGTGTCTCTTGCATGCGTATACCTTTTGGTAACCATTGCACAAACCTGCTGCTCATAGAGCTATGGAAATGTATATATTATGGTGTATTACTGCTGTTTACTGTCCATTTCCTTTATATGACATGAAATTACATGTAGAAACATTAGAAACTGAAGGCCCTATCTAACTATATGTAATGTATTTAAAATAAATCCATGTGTTGGTACCCCCCCCCAAGCATTACAACCCTGGGGTCTCAGTACTTTTTCCACACATATATCAACCACACTACAAAATGTAATATCAATGTTGTGTGTTATGCAATGCACATCAATCTGGTAACATTCAGACTACAACTATTGACCCATATGCCTAAAAATAATTATCTACTAGGCTGCTGCAAGAATCAGCATGGACCATATCCACATAGACATAGATGACCTTCAGCACAACTGACCCTACTCATGTTGGTTTTTTCAATGGTAGATTTTGTTTATTGACCCTTGTGGACTTTTTGGATACTGACCCCAAAGACCTGGATGAGGGATAACAGCACACACTGCCTATTTTGAGTTATCCAAGGCCTTTGACACTAACCCCATTCATGTCTCGTAGTGAAGATCTCCCATCTGGGAATTAGGTCATACAGTAATAGATGGGACAGCCAACTGGCTCATCGACAGCACATACACTCTCAAAGTTGGGGAATGCACCTACACCACTAGCCCACTCATCACAAGAATCTGTGCTGGGCCCTCAAATGTTTGGGAAATACTTCCCTGAAGCCCATTCAACAGTAGATGCCCTGTGGTTTACCAAGTTTGCAGGCTGTTAACTTTACACACTCATATAGAGTCCCCCAGTGATGGCAACATATTACAGTAGGGGCTGACACAGACTAATGATTGTTGACAGATTCATGGACTATCCTTTAAGCATACAGTGACTTTTTGTCAACTTTGTCAGTGATGTACCCCTGCAAATTATGATATACATAGCACCCCCTAAGCTCAAACACAGCGTTGTGATACTTGGGAGCACATGCTGATAGCAGTCTACACTTTCATCACTATGTGGCCATTGTGGTGACACACACAATCTGCATTGCGCATACCATACATATGGACATCACATTCAAGACCATGGTAGTCATACCTCTACTAGACTCTACCCTTATCGCACCAGTAATGGAGTGCAATGCTCACATCTTTCTATATATCACCAGATACCTGCAGCAATTGGAAAGAACACAGGGTTGTGCCTGGGAGACTCAAAGGCCTCCAAACATGACATACATGGAAAAACTGACATATCTTTTACTGTATTCAGTATCATGCAGGCTGCTGAAAGGTGACCTATGGCTGCCCTGTAGAGCAGTCTCAGACCCTACCCTTCTGGAAATTATGGACTTCTGCAATTCCAATGGGACAATTATAATTTGCCCCAGAGATCTCAACATAGTCTGTGACATAAACAGAACATGCTGGGGAGACAGATATATCCCACATTGATTCACACTCCTCTGTAATAGGCTCCCACTGTGTGTGAAGCAATGCTCCTCAATGACCCTATTCAAGCACAACCTTGACTACTGGTTGGGTGATTGTAAAGTCACCTCTCAACGGACACCTATGCCCCTCCCAGACAGGGCCAGTTAGCACTGGTCACAAACACACTCTGCTAAAAACAGCCATCCAGCTATGCTCAGTATGAGTACCTATGCTTTTACACATTTAGGCTTCTAAACACCTTAGTGCTATTAGGCTAGTATCTTCATATGAACTTATGAAGCTATGTGCCTATGCAGGTCTCACAATCTGTTGACCCCCATATGGACTGCTGATGTCATCTACTATAAGTTCACCTGCACTCTTGTATAAATCAGACTTGTGCCATGGTGCTTATGTAACATACTGTGTTCTGTGGTCTGTGTACTTAGATAAGTATGGGTTCTATTCTCACTGAAGTCAAGTGTGTGTGTGCGTGTGTGTGTGTGTGTGTGTGTGTGTGTGTGTGTGTGTGTGTGTGTGTGTGTGTGTGTGTGTGTGTGTGTGTGTGTGTGTATGTGTGTGTCTAGACGGCAGAGAATACAAGTGTATCCTACAGTTACTTCTCCCATTACATGGATTGACAGTATTTTGATACTTGCTCATGCCTACACATCCATTTCATACAGGCCTCCCAACCTCTTGTCTCGCACTTGGCCTGCTGATGTCATTGCTATAAGTTCACCTGCACTTCTGTATAGCTCAAACTTGAGCTGTGGTGCTCATGTTAAATATTGTGTTCTGTAGTCTCTGCAGGCAACTGTGCATGTGTGTGTGTGTGTGTGTGTGTGTGTGTGTGTGTGTGTGTGTGTGTGTGTGTGTGTGTGTGTGTGTGTGTGTGTGTGTGTGTGTGTGTGTGTGTGTGTGTGTGCATGTGTGAGCTGTTGCATGACATTACAGACAGCATTTTACACCAGCATGTGGGGCACTGTTATCTTCTCCTCAACAGACATCGCTGAAGTAATCAGCTATAACATTTTTTCGATTATTTATACAGTCTATTGTTTCTAGCAATTTATATATAGCACTTTTATTATAATCTGCACGGGTAACTGATTTGTTTGCAGTTAAAGCATTCTGTATCTTTACAAATCTTATTGTGTGGCTTTCTCTAGTGCTTTGTAGGCTAATAGCTGCAGGCTAGTGGGGGCTGGTTCTTTTGTGTTTTTGTAAAAAAAAAAAAAAGTTGTTCTTCTGGTATTTAAGCCCTAACTTTGAGACTGTCTATATACACTGAGCAGAGTGGTTGAGAGGTGTTGACTCCAACTCTTAGCTGAGATATTTAAGTATCCTGTTTTTTTTTTTGATTATTTATACAGTTTATTGTTTCCAGCAATTTATATATAGCACTTTTATTGTAATCTGCACGGGTAACTGATTTGTTTGCAGTTAAAGCATTCTTTATCGTTACAAATCTTTATCTGTTTAAAAACTTTCATTTTGTGGCTTTCTCTAGTGCTTTGTAGGCTAATAGCTTTAGTGTCCCCACCCACCCTCTCTGTTGGTGTCTTGTGTTATACTTGGTGGCTTTGCAGTTGTCCGCCCCTACTGTAAATCTGATCTGGGACACTCCTCCCAGTCTAGTGTCGTTAGCTCATTCTACCTAATACAGAGAGAACATTTGATAAGGCCTTCTCTTTCTCCTTTTTCCCTTTCAAAAAAAAAAATTTGCCTGAATTACCTTATGTTCTGACTGCGCTTCTCAAATTGAATTACCTTATGTTCTGACTGTGCTTCTCAAACATTTTGGAAATATAGAGTATATTTTAGAACATTTATTATAACTGTAATTGCCTTAATATTGCTACAACTCAAGTGCTCTAGGTTGCACTGCATCTGAAGTATTTGTGTGTTTCAGCTGCTTTTCTGTATATATAGACTTCTCTGTATATGTAGACTAGCTACTTATTCTGCTGTATTACTGCCACTTAAATCGTTTTTCATTTGTGCATTTGCCTTGCTTCATTTAAAAAGTTTTAAATTGCTAATTTTGTAGAGTTTTAATTGCATTTACTGTTTGGGACTACACACTCAAGTGTGTTAGACCTTTCTGTGTTTATTTACTGTATTATTGCATTGTTTAGCCTGTTTCAACAAAAAAAAATACTATCTCGTTTGCTCGTTTCCCACCTTTTCTAGCCAGTCCATATCCCTGGCCTTGCTTGTCTCAGGGCTTTATTTTCTGTGCTCAGAGCTATCCAGACCTTGCTGTGGCAGAGGGAAGTCCTACTGCCTACCAGTGGAACTGTTGAGCATTGTGCTGCCTGCCTGGCGCTGGAGGAGTGGTTTCCAGCTCTGAAGTTGTAATTTTGTTGGCCTTTTTGGGCTGATTTCTGTCCCTTTCAACTTTCTGGCTAAAAAACGCGTGTGTTTGCACATTTTTCACATCGTGCATTATTACGAGGCTACAGTTAAACTATTCCAGGTGCCAGAAAGTCTGCTCTTCAAAATTTCCCTTAGAACTAGCTGGTTTCTCATTAGTAGCACTAAAATCTGAACCCCTGTGACTAGCACTTGCTCTAGAACCTGCTGTAAAGCACTAGGAAGCCTGAAACTGATACAAGCACTCAGCTCTCCTTGTCAATAAGGATAAATTAATCATAGGCACTAAACAGCCTACAACTGCAAAGTTCCTTGCAAAGGTAAGGGAAAACAGCTCTTAAACCTTACAAAAAAGCACCTAAACAGGCATGTCCAAGGGTCAGCTTCAGGTGGTTTCTCCTGTCCACCTGGTGAATCTGGACATACTGGGGCAATGTGGCAAGTGCCTCATGTACACAGACAATCCTCTCTTCCTACCACCCAACATTATAACCTGCGAGAGATGCACTTACACAGCCAAACTGGAAGCAAAGCTCTCTCCGGTCAAGACTGTGTTAGACAGTCAAGAGGAGAAGGCTAACACCTGCATTACACCTCTAGCAACTCATAGCCCTTCAAAACCCACACCATCAACTCCCACACATAGCAACACTAAGCCCACATATGTGGAGGCCCTTGATATTAACCTGCCCAAGCAACAAGGACCTCCGAAGCCAAAAATCAAACAAACACCAGTCACAACCAAAGTGACACATAGTTCACAACACCAGTGTGCCACCCAACAACAGCCCCTAAGGCAAGACAATGTACCCAACACTTTAGTCATAGGTGACTCTATAGTCAGGCACACTGATGTCCCACTCACCAGGCTGAACAAGGAGAAAATTACAGTCAGCTACCTGTCGGGTGCCATGATCTGCCACATAATGCATGCACTCAGGTCACTCCACAACAAGTACAAATACGACTCTGTCATTGTCCATGTTGGAGTAAATGATTTGAGACGTACCTCCCTGGACTACATGAAAAGAGACATGGAAGAGCTCTTGGATCATGTGACCCAGGCAGGATCCTTCTCCCAGAATGATACCACAGTATAATGACAAAATGATTGACTTCAACAATTGGCTAAGCTTCTGGTGTCATTCAAAGAGGATCCAGTATTTGTCTGCCTGGGAAGACATGATCGACAAACCACGATGCTTTGCCAGAGATGGTCTGCAGCTGTCACCCCTGGGATTCAGGTTACTGGTTAAAGCTCTTGCCACCCCTATAGTGCCTTTTTTATCAAGGTTCAAAGGATAAAACCACCACCGTAACAGATACAAGCATGCAAAATCTGAAGGTAATGTTACTCAATGCTAGAAGTCTAAACCTCAAAATGCACTCTCTCGAGGCACTCCTAAAATGGAGAACATCGATATCTGTGCAGTGACTGAGACCTGGTTCAAGGCTCTAGAGAGCACTCCTGCAATACCAGACTACAATTCTTACCACACTTTTCGGTCACAAAACCAAGACCGAAACACTAAAGGTGGAGGAGTGTCCATATTCACCAAGGATATTCACACCTCCAGGCTAGTTGCCCAACACAATGCATCTGAAATTCTCCAGGTGCAACTAACACTAGGTAAGACTGCAATCCAAATTGTAGCTTGCTACAGATCCCCCACCATATCCCAAGATTCTCACTACACCTTCCTAAATATACTGGAAAATATTAAGATACAACAAAATGCCCTAATACTAGGTGATTTCAACTACCCTGCCATTAATTGGGAAAACTACTCGGTTACCAACTCCTTTTCCCAACGGTTCCTGGGATTCATAAATTCCAATGCCTTGGATCAACTAATACATTGCCCCACCAGGGGCTCCAATATCCTAGACCTGGTCATTACCAACATGGGAGATAGATGCGCCACACCAGTGGTCACCCCTTTATTGGTCAGGTCTGACCATAAGCAAATCACCCTTGACATCCACATCCCACCCCCACCCCCCAGTAAGGAAACCTCCTTAAAAAACTTCTCCAAAGTCAACTTCATGCTACTGAAGTCAGAAGTGACAAACTTCACAACACCCATGCAGATGGGATCTGGAAGTTCGACTGCAGAATCCTACACTAAGGCACTGTACGAGCACATCCACTCATGCATGAATTGTGCCATCCCAAATAGAACCAAGATGCTCTTCTCCAAAAAAAGGAAGCCAATCTGGTGGTCCCCTGCTATAAACAAACTATACAACAGAAGGAAGAAACTGTTGCAGAAAAGAGGAAAATGCCAGGATGCAAAAATCTCCCTCACCAGCCTCAGTAAGAAGCTGAGATCCTTCATAAAATCCTCAAAAGCTAGTTACGAAAATAAAATTGCCAAAGATTCCAAAGACAACCACAAGGCATTCTATAGTTATGTCAAGAATCTAAATGGCAATGCTCAGATCTGCTCTGAACTACAACAGAATGGCATTAAATATACTGATCCCAAGGATATTGCCAATATCCTTGCAGATCGAGTTAGTGCCAACTTCACTCCCCTCTCACCCCCTAAAGGGCCCATCTCAATACCAAAAGATTGCCAAATTCCGATAATCACAGCCACACAGGTAGAAACAGCACTCTCCAAAGCTAAGAATACAGCATCCATGGGACCAGATGACATATCAGGCTGTGTACTACATGAACTACAAAATGAACTGGCACCCCACCTAAGTGTCATGTTTAATCATAGCCTCACCTCAGGCTTCGTGCCCACTGAGTGGCAAACAGCTACAGTTATCCCACTCCACAAGGGAGGATCTACCATCCCATCAGTCTTACAAGCCTGATCTGCAAGGGCATGGAACGCATTATCATGGAACTTATAAACAAAGACATTGGCAACCTCCAGACACTGGACCCCACCCAGTTTGGGTTTGTGAAGGGCCGATCTTGTCTCCTGAATCTGATTGACTTCTTCAAGTCAGTCTCCAGAGCTGTGGACGAGGGTAAGGAGGTCCACACAGCCTATCTGGACCTCGCCAAGGCCTTCAACACCATCCCCCACTCTGGAATCATAGATAAACTTACTAAGCTGGGCATAAATCCCTACGTCACTCGATGGGTTGCCATCTGGCTTACTGACAGAACCCAGACTGTAAAAGTAGCCAACTCCAAATCCAGCTCCAGACAAGTGACAAGTGGAGTACCTCAGGGTTCAGTCCTGGGACCACTCTTGTTTGGCATCTACTTCTCTGAAGTACAGGCCAACACTAAGGGACTCTGGCTAACAAAGTTTGCAGATGACTGCAAACTGGGAGCCATTATTGAATTCCCAAATGATGTGGATATTCTACAAAAGGGCCTTACAGAAACAGATGCCTGGTGTCAGAGCCATGGGCTCAAGCTTAATGCCAAGAAATGTATAGTTATCCCCTTTGGAAAAAAACATGTACCCATGAATTACCACATAGGTGGCAGGACACTAAACATTGAAAGTGTGATGAGAGACTTAGGGACACAGGTGGACAGTCGTCTCACTTTCGATAACCTCATTGCCACAACAGTCAGGAAATCCTTCTATGTGGCACACCTCATCACTAAGGGCTTTTCATCCAGAAAAAAGGAGGTCATTGTCCCACTGTACTCATTCCTCATTAGACCCATTATACAGTATAATGCCCCATTTGGTATATACCTCACAAGACATCAGCAACAGCTGGAAAGGCAACAGAAATACCTCACTAAAAGAATCACAAGCCTAAAGCAGATGCCATATGCTGACCATCTAAAAAAACTCCAGCTATACTCTGTGGCATATTGTCTACTCAGAGGCGATCTCTGCTTAACATACAAGGCAACGTCAAACCCTGAGCTGTTGGACATGCTCCACTTAAAGAAATCCCAAATCCCTCAGAGCTACACGCTCCAGGGATCTAAACCTTATCATCACAGTGAACAAAACATGCTGGAGGGATAGGTTCCTGACCCAGAGACTCCCCATACTCTGGAATAGACTGCCCATACATGTCAAGCACAGCACCTCATTGGCCCTCTTCAAAAGGAACCTTGATGATTGGATGGGAGATAGGAAATACACCCCGGGGATCATGTCAGTCACCCTGCTAGAAAGGGGCCCAGAGAAGTAAATATTCGGGGAAAAAATTTCCAGGGAATTGTTATGGCTAGGCTTGCATAGGTCTTAGGGCCGATATCCTAGTACCAACCTATGAACCTATGACACACTCCAAGTTGGACTTGAGTTGTAGCACTTGTGTTAAGTGCTTGTTCTATAGTCTGTGTACTTAGATAGGTAGGGTTTCTGTTCTCACTGCAGTTAACTGTGTGTGTGTTTGAACTATTGCTTTACATTACAAAGAGCATTTTACACCAGCACGTGGGACACTGTCATCATCTCCTCAACAGACACTGCTGATGTCATCAGCTATATCACATTTTTGGATATGCAGTACTCCAACTAGGGCAGGGTCAAAGACTGGCCTGGGGCCAGGCAGAAGTCACCTCATCCAAGTTTACAGTGACATGGCTTTTACTCTATCCACATACATCATGGCATGGTGTGTATGCTCTGTGTTCTCTTGCTGACAAGGCCCTGTGGTTTCTCCAGCTGCTATATCCGTCTGGTGTGGTACATGTAAAAATGTGTGCATTATACTCTATTAGTGCTGTAATGAGGTTTGAGTACAGTGCTGTCATACAATCCTAAGATCTCAATATGATGGCATGATTTATGATGTGCACTACATTAGCTTTCAATAGCAGTGTCAATTTAATTTGGTGGTCAAAGTTCAGATTGGCTATCTAAATGTGTTCCCAGTGCTTGCATCACTGAGTGTCTGCATAGCAGGACTGTTGTCAATGCTGTCATTAACATGGAACACCACTTTTCAGATGGACAACATTACAAACACACATTTCTGCATTTATTTGTAGATCATGTGCTTTTGTCACCATTCAGTTGTGTATATCTGGCTTATGTTCCCATACAAGGGTGAACATCAACACGCATTTACCTGAGCTGGGGGCACAGCACCCGATGCATGCATGCATAGGGACATCCTTACTCTCCTTGACTGTGAGCTAGACCAACATGTCGTCATGGACCTCTTCTACATGTACACTAGTAATATTTTAGGTGTATGCAACAGACATATGTCAGCTGTTACTGCTACATCATGTCTGTTACATCTGATAGATGTCCTCAAAGAGGTCATCGAGGGCATGCATGATGACAACAGTATCACCTTGTGGAACTTGAACAGGTCAAGGCATTTGACAAAAATTCACACTGAGGTATTCAATCAACACTGTCATATGTGGCCATGAACAGCTATATCACCAAATGGGTAGACCAGTGTATGACATATGTGGCATCTCACTATGTTGAAATGTGTGATGTGACATATATCTCAGGTCCAGTGATCAGGTCAGTACATCAGGGGTGCCTGCTAGGCCCTTTCCTGCCCATTAGTTAAGTGATGGACATCGTAAATGATATACACATGCTGTGTCCAAGCAGCTGCCTGGAGGACCACAGCTTGTGGGCAATTATTAACTCCAGCTGTGATATTAGTATAATACAGACAGTATCAGCACATACCAGAGACTGCTGTCACAGCCACAATAACACCTGTATTGATGAGAAACATGGAGGGATTTATTGACTCAGGAAACAGACACATCACCCAAGTATAATGTGGACATTGCACCCTATAATCAGACTAATTGGTATTTGACCTATGTCCTAGGGAAGGGGGCAAGTGGTACATCCACCAGCATGTGGTCACAGTGCTGACTACTCCCTTGAATGTAGCACAACTACTGGGTATGTGAAGGACATGCACATCAGAGACCATAATAATGTGATGGTTCCCAGCCTTCATCACACCAATTATTGTGTATAATGCACCCTTCTTCATCCAACACCCTACACATCTTCCAGTGATGTGTAACTGAAGTGTACCACTTTTGTCACAGTGCACGGTCACACAGCTTATTGGCCATGCCTAGCTATTCTTTCTGGGGAATATACACAACTGTCTAATGGTGCAGCACACCAATAGGTTCATGGGTTCAAAGGTGTTTAATAGGCTAATGACCACAGGTGACATTTTAAGCCTAGCCATGCATCCTAAATCTCTGACAAGTTCTGATACTCTTGATAAGTGTAAGCAGGGGCTTGGGAGATGAAACATTTACAGGCGGGGGCCTGGGAGGTGAACCATTTACAGGTTGCCTGTGTCCATTAGTGACACGGATACCAAACCAGGGATGAATTTCCTGTTCCCCATCCAATCATCCAAGTTGCACTTGAATTGGGTTAGGGAGGAACCCTGCTTCGCCTAGATGGGCAGCCTGTTCCAGAGATGGGGTAGTCTCTGGGATGCATACCTGTCTCTCCAGCAGTTACTATTTATATCACAGGCAAGGTTTAAGTCTTTAGAATGGGTAATTCTAGTGCTGTTTGTTTGTGGATATGCAGGAGGTCCATCAGAGTGACATCTGTGAATGCCCTGTATGCCAGGCATAGCTGTCCCCTCAAAAGCCTGTGGGAGACAGAATACAGAGATAGGGCCTTGAGGCAGCCTGCATATGGCATTTTGCATATTCCTTGTATTCTTTTAGTGAGGAGGATCTGTATACATTCCAGTTGATGGATATGTCTGATTAGGTACATACCAAAGGGGCCACTGTACTCAATGATAGGTCTGATGAATGCCAAATACAGTGGAACAATGACTTCTTTGGACTTAGATGCCATACCTTTGTTGATAAGTTGCATAACATAGAATGATTTTGACACTACTGTAGACACATGATGGTCAAAGGCTAAGTTACTGTGTATGTGTGTTCCTAAGTCCCTGACTACTGGGTCAACTATAAGGGGAGTGTTGTCAATATGATAGTTAACAGGGGTGGATTACTTCCAGGAGGATACTAGTATGCATTTCTTGATATTTAGTTTTAGTCCATGGCTCTGACATCAGTTATTTGTCTGTGTCAGCCCTTCCTGGAGAACATTTGTGTCAGTGTGGGATTCAATGATAGGTTCTAATTTGCAATTATCTGCAAATCTGGTCAGAGAGAGACCATTGACATTGGCCTTGACTTCAAAGAAGTACATGCCAAAAAAGGAGTGGTCCTATGACTGATTTCTGAGGGACTACACTTGTGACTGGCTGCTTTGTAGAGGTGGACTCCCCAATTCTAACTTTCTGGGTGGGTCCTGCCTGTGATCCAGTTGGCTATCCACTGGGTGACATACAGGTTTGTATCTAACCTCTTGAGTTTGTCAACAATACCTGAGTACTGAGTCAAATGCCTTGGCCATGTCAATGTAGGCAGTGTGAACCATTTTGCCTTCATCCATCACTTTGGTTGATCTTCTCAAAGAACTCCACCAGACTGAGTAGGCATGATCTGCCCTTGACAAAACCAAACTGGGTTGGGTTCAGTGTCTTGAGGTTTATATATCACTATTGATCATTTCCATGATAATTCTTTCCATGGGTGTACATATAAGACTAGTGAGACTTATGGTTCTGTAGTTTCCAGGGTCTGTAAATGGTCCACCTTTGGACAGAAGGATGACTATTGCTGTTCTCCATTCTTGAGACATGAAACATGTTTGGAGGCTACAGTCAAACAGCAATATCAGACGGCCTGATAGGTCATGTTTCATGCTTTTTAAAAGGCATCCTGGGATATTGTATGGGGATATTGATACAATGTTCTTGAACTTAGAGAGTTGCTACACCAGATGTTTGTGTGGTACCTGTTCAGCTTATGCACACACTGCATACATAGGTGTTTGACAACATTAATAGCATGTATATCATTCATTACAGTGTGATTTGTGCCATAGATACATCCCATGCACACAAGGCAACTAGCCTGTATTTGCTATACTGTCACATACAGCTATAGCAGTGTCCCTCCTAACACCTCCTGCAGATATTACAGTGCCAGGACAGTGTGCAAGGCTATCCTCAGAGTGTGGATGCATCACAATAATTGTCAAGTGTGTATATGCAGGCTCATCTGTTATCACTCCACATCACATATGTTATGTCACAAGCATGGGATTAGTGGTGGTATTATTCTGATATTATCCATGACTGTGGTTGGGTCTTGTAATGTTTTCCATGATCCTTTACCTGTGGCCACCTTGCTGGAGTCCTCTGCTGAGTGTAAACTCATATTCAGGTAAAACAGTTTGCACAGCTTCCCAATATGCCCCCTACCCCAGTTGTATGTCAGATCCCTGATAGATGTCCTCTGTGTTATTCATGTAAGGATGCTTATCTCACATACATCCTCCCCATTTGTCACCTTGTGTGACAGTCACAGACAACACATTTTCACTTTACAGGCCATACTGTACCATATAGATATGTGCTTAGTGTTGCTGCTAAAACCATCTTCCATTGACATGCCCTTCTCTGCAGTATATGCAGGAGTTTCTTCTCTACTCTTTTCCTGTGTTCATTCCCACAATTCATCTATGTGTCCCTATTCAATACACACACTTTCCCCGAGTGATCATTTTACATGGCAGTCCCATGTCCTGTTACAGATCATTAACATAGCTTCAGTACATTATGTCAGGAATGGAATATCACAATACTCTGCACTGTATGTACACTGTCCTGTACTGTGTTTGAACCATATACTTCATGCTCATACTTCTCAACTGTCCATATATTCTCAGGATGTCCAGATGTTCTCCTTATCAAATATGTGGCTTCCTGACATATCACTGGGATGATCTTTGGACTGATCATCATCATCATCATCTTCTTTCGGCTGTTCCCATTAGGGCTTGCCACAGTGGATCTTCTGTTTCCATCTCTTCCTGTCCTCTGTATCATGCTCTTTCACACCAACCGCCTGCATGTCCTCTCTCACCACATCCATAAACCTTATCTTAGGCCTTCCTCTTTTCCTCTTACCTGGCAGCTCCATCCTTAGCATACATTTCCCAATATACCCAGCATCACTCCTCAGTATATGTCCAAACCAACGCAATCTCGCCTCTCTGACTTTGTCTCCAAACCTTCCAACCTGGGCTGACCCTCTAATATACTGATTCCTAATCCTATCCATCCTAGTCACAACCAGTGAAAATCTTAACATCTTTAACTCTGCCACATCAAGCTCTGACTCCTGCCTTTTCATCAATGCCACCATCTCCAACCCATATAACATAGCTGATCTCACTACCCTCTTGTAGACCTTCCCTTTCACTCTTACTGGTACCTGTCTGTCACAAATCACTCCTGACACCCTTCTCCACCCATTTCATCCTGTCTGTACTCTCTTCTTCACCTCTCTTCCACACTCACCATTACTCTGAACTGTTGATCCCAATTACTTAAACTCATCCACCTTTACCAACTCTACTCTCTGCATCCTCACCATTCCTCTACCTTCCCTCACATTTACACACATATATTCTGTTTTAGCCCTGCTGACCTTCATTCCTCTCCTCTCTAAAGCATATCTCCACCTCTCCAGGGTCTCCTCAACCTGGTCCCTACTCTCACTACACATCACAATGTCTTCTGCAAACATCATAGTCCACGGGGCCTCCTGTCTGATCTCATCTGTCAACCTCTCCATCACCACTGCAAATATGAAAGGGCTCAGACCTGATCCTTGATGTAATCCCACCTCCACCTTGAACGTATCTGTCACTCCCACTGCAGTTCTCACCAATGTCACACTACCCTCGTACATATCCTGTACCACTCTTACATATTTCTCTGCCACTCCCGACTTCCTCATACAATACATACATTTGAGTGCATACTTCTAAACTGTCCTGATCTGTGCAGAATGTGCAGTTTTTGCTCATATTTGTGATCCTTTCCTTATAACATTTTTTTTCCTGGCAAATCAATGGCATGTCATTGCAGAGTACCATCAGAAACTGATAACTGACATTTGAGTTTCAAACTTCATGCTTTTGAGAAAGTTCATACTAATAATGTACAACCTAAATTTGAAAGTGCAATATTAAACATCTGTCCCTATTTCTGGCCCTTTGTTCCCCCATTTTTATGGTGTTGGCCACATTTCTTGCTTTAATAGGTTGAGAGTGTTGCATTCTAACACATTCCTGCTATAGATCATGACAGAATTAAAAAAAAATGCACACTTTTTTACTTAAACGTTGGTTTATTTTCCAGAGGGAAACAAAAAGTGAAAAGGAACAGCAATTATAAAAAAAATTATGTATTTCAAAAAGTTAAAGGCAACAGTTATACAAAAACAATCATCTACTTCTCATCATGAAATGTGGTACTGTTGCACTATGGTGATAAGCTGAAAAAAACAGGCAAGATGAAATGAAGATGAAGCTTAGGCATTAAGGGCAGCTGTGAAACCGACAGATATTCTGGAGGTCTGAAAACAAACACAAACAAGCAGTTATGCGCATACTTCAGAACAACCAGAAATTTTACATTCTTAATTGTAACACATAAGATCATAAGTGCTGACTTTAACTATGTATGCTTAGTTTTATATTTTTGAAACAATAGCAAAAATTAGCAACTATTTTGTTAATAAAATTCACCCCCCCCAAAAAAAAAAAAAAACAAGATTAGCACATTAGTTCTAACTTGACCATACTAGTGTGTTGCTTTCATTTCATTTACAGATTTTTGCAGAATGTCTTGAATTCTGCCTCATATTTTTGCAGAATGTCCTGATTTTTGCCTCATATTTTTCATCAGTTTTTAATAACAGTGTGTTTTCTGGCAAATCATTGGTAAACCATCAAAGACTGAAGTCAGAAAATAATGACAGACATTTACGTTTCAGACTTCGTACCCTTCAAAAAAATTCACGCTAATGTAAAACCTGTTATTCTATCAACTTTCTAAGTTTGTAAGAGCAACATTTAAAAAAGGTCCCTATTTTTGGCCTTTTGTTCCCCCTTTATTCATGGCTTTGTCTAGATTTTTTTGCTCTGAGGTTGAGAGGTATGATTTGCAAGTCTATTTTGAAAATGAAGGCTTTTGCCATGGCTCAGTGAAATGGCAGCTTTCTGACAACTTCTACTTATTACTACTCATTAATACTAACCCGTCGTAGAGTCAGCCATGAGGTACCATGTTTACTGACATCAATGAATAGAATTCCTGCTCTACAAAGATGAATGGTGTACATTTTTCATAGTCAACATTTGGCATTTCAAATGGCCAGTGTGAGCAAATCATGGCTATGCTCATATAATCTTTATTAGTTAAAAATTGCCTTTGATTTATAAATGCTGACTACTGGAAATGCCACAGACTGCACTTTGAAACTTGGCATGTTAAGATAAAAATATTCCCGTGATGCATGAAGAAAATAAAGAAATACAAGTCTCAGTGGTAAATAAATAGAAAAGTACTCACAAGACATGCATTAAATGAGTTGTTGCCCTTGATAGCTTCCGTCAAACAGAATAAAAGGTATATGTATGTCCTTGCAAAATTATAAATTCTTTACAGTGCCTGTATGCCTCCAGACTGCAAAGATGATAGTATGCGACATAGTAGTTTTTGCTCCATTATAGGTTCATAGGTAGGTACTAGGCTATCTGCCTGAAGGCATTTATAAGCCTAGCCGGAATGTGTTGGCTTTCGCCGCCCCCTTAGATTAGTTCCCTGTGCCTCTGTCCAACAGTGCCATTGAAGTGATCCTTGGGGTAAACTTTCTGTTTCCCATCCACTCGTCAAGGTTTCTCTTGAAGAGGGTTAGCAAGGAGCTCTTCCTAATGTAGATTGGAATCTAGTTCCAGAGCACAGGAAGTCTCTGGGACAGGAATCTATCCCTCCAGCACGTCCTGTTTATTGTTGTGGTGAGGTTTAGATCCCTGGAGAGTGTGGCTTGAGGGGATATGTTTTTTTTTAGGTGGAGCATGTCCATCAATTCTGGGTTGGACATGGCCTTGTATGTCAGGCAGAGATCACCTCTGAGTGGGCGGTATGCAACCAAGTACAGCTGGAGTTTCTTCAGTCGAGCTGCATAGGGCATCTGTTTGAGGCCAGTGATCTTCTTGGTGAGGCACTTCTGTGGTCTTTCCAGTTGTTTCAGGTGTCTTGTAAGGTACATCCCAAATGGGGCACTGTACTCTATGATGGGTCTGATGAGTGATGCATAGAGGGACCCAATGACCTCTTTCAATCTGTATGCAAACCGTTTTGTGATTAGGTGGGCCACATAGAAGGATTTTCTTACCACTTTGTCAATGTGATTATCAAAGGAGAGGTTACTATCTACTTGGGTCCCCAGATCCCTTATTACGTTTTCTGTATTTAGGGGGCTACCACCTATGTGATAGTTTGTGGGTACTTTGTTTTTTCCAAAGGGGATGACTATGCACGTTTTGGCATTTAGCTTGAGGCCATGGTTTTGACACCAGGTATCCGTCTCAGTGAGATCCTTTTGGAGGATGTCTGTGTCAGCCGGAGAGTCAATTATAGCACCTAGTTTGCAGTCATCTGTGAACTTGGTCAGCCATAGTCCTCCTGAGCTTGCCTGTACCTCTGAGAAGTATATGCCAAACAGGAGGGGTCCTAGGACTGAGCCCTGGGGAACACCACTTGTAACCAGTTTAGAGTCAGACCTAGCTCCCACAACTCTTACCATGTGGGTTCTGTCTATGAGACAGTTGGCAACCCATCTCATGATGTAGGGGGTTATGTTCAGGCTGGTGAGCTTGTCTATAATACCTGAGTGGGGAATGGTGTCGTAGGCTTTTGTGAGGTCTAGGTAGGCTGTGTGGACCACATTTCCCTCATCTCTAGCCTTGGTAACTGTCTCAAAGAAGTCCACCAGGTTTAGGAGGCATGATCTGCCCTTAACAAAGACGAACTGGGCAGGGTCCAGTGTTTGGAGGTTTCCAATGTATCTGTTAATGAGATACATGATAATGTGCTCCATAGCTTTGCAGATCAAGCTAGTCAGGCTTATAGGGCGATAGTTCCCAGGCTCTGTTGTGGCTCCACCTTTGTGAAGCGGAATAACCATTGCTGTGCGCCACTCTGTGGGCACATAGCCTGTGAAGAGGCTGAGTTTAAGCAGTGTGTTTAGGTGAGGGGTTAGTTCATCTTTGAGCTCATGTAGGACGCAGCCTTGGACACCATCCAGTTCCACTGATGCTGTGTTTTTGGCTTTGGAGAGGGCTGTTTTAACCTGAGTGTCTGTGATTTCAGGGGCACTACATTCTTCTGGTATAATTATGGGCCCTTTTGGGGGTGAGAGGGGGGTGAAGTTTGCACTGAACCTGTCTGCCAGGATGTTGGCTATATCGGTCGGCTCAGTGTATTTTGTGCCATTCTGCACTAACTCCGAGCAGATCTGAGAATTGCCACTTAGATTCTTGACATAGCTAAAGAATGCCTTGTGGTTATCTTTGGAGTCCATGGCAATTTTTCTTTCAAAGCTAGCCTTGGATGATTTTATGAGGGATCGCAGTTTCTTGCTGATGTTGATCAGGGATGTCTTCCCTTCTTGGGATTTTACTCTTTTCTGTACTAGTTTCCTCCTTCTATTGTATAGCTTGTTTATGGCAGGAGTCCACCAGACTGGTTTCCTTTCCTTGGAGGAGTGAGTCTTGGTTTTGTTTGGGATAGCACAATCCATGCATTCTTGTAGGTGCCCATAGAGTGCATTAGTAAAGGATTTTGCAGCTTTGACAGCATTATCATTTAGCATGGGGGCTTTGAAACTTTCCACCTCGGTCTTAAGTAATGTGAAGTTTGCTTCTGAAAAGTTTTTTACGGTGGTTTCTTTGACCAGGGGTGGTGGCAGAATGTGGATATCCAGAGTGAATAGTTTATGGTCAGATCTAACCAACGAGGGGTTGACATCCGGTGTGGAACACCAGTCGCCCATGTTGGTGAGACTAGGTCCAATATGTTGTCACCTCTGGTGGGGGTGTTGACCAGTTGATCCAGGGCGTTTGAGTTTATAAATTCTAGGAAATGTTGGGCAAGGGAGTTTGTACTTGAGTAGTTCTCCCAGTTAATGTTTGGGTAATTGAAATCACCCAATATCAGGGTGTTTGGTAGGACCTTTATGTTTCCCAGTGTTTCCAGGAATGCAGAGTGGGAGTCCTGGGACATAGTGGGTGATCTGCAGCAAGCTATAATTTGAATAGCAGTTTTACCCATTGTTAGTTTCACGTGGATGATCTCTGAAGCATCGTGCTGTGCCACTAACCTGGAGGTGTAGGTATCCTTGATGAATATGGATACTCCCCCGCCTTTTGTATTTTGGTCGGGTTTTGTGGCTGAAATATATGGTATGAGTTGTAGCCTGGTAGTGCTGGGATGCTCTCTGGATCCTTAAACCAGGTTTCTGTTACTGCACATATATTGATTTTCTCCATATTGAGGAGTGCCTCGAGTGCGTGCATTTTGAGGTTTAGATTTCTGGCACTGAGTAGCATTACCCTCAGTTTTTTGTTACTTGTGCTATTTACAGCGGTGGGTTTGTCTTTTGAACCTTGCCTAAAAAAGGCACTATGAGGGTAGCAAGAGCCTTGGCCAGTATGGCTGCAGATACATATTTATGAAATAATATTTATTCAGTCATTCATTTATTCATGCATTCATTCTCCACATGTGTACTTAATCCAGTTCAGGGCCATGGGGAAGGGCAGTCTTGCTTGGCACTCAAAATATGGATGCATGCACGCACACACTCACTCACTCACTCACTCACTCACTCACTCACTCACTCACTCACTCACTCACTCACTCACTCACTCTGACACAATTATACATGTCATGCATGCCTTCTAACAAATTAGATGATTGACCATTCACCTACAGCATACCCCTGAAATACAGGAAACAATGGGAACACCTGGCATAAATCTCAAAGAAGCAAGGGGATGACATGTAAACGCCATGCATGAAACACCCAAATAAGAAGTGAACTGGAGAAGCAAGTGAGCAATGCGAACTACACCACTTATAACACACAAGGAAGTATGCAGATAGTTCAGAGGAGGTCTTAGATGGTGGAATACAAGACTGGAGGTCTAAGGATTGTTGCAAAAAAGTCTTATTATGTTAAAAAAATTAAAAAGGGAACAAAAATGCTTGTACATCCACTTGGCATGCCAGTGTGTACTTGATGTAATAAATGCACATTTAATTTTATTCTGGGAATGTAGCATATAACTCTTGCATATGCACTTGATGTAAATAATTTCATTGATGAAATAATCAATGATTTGCTCTGCACTCCATTTCAGAAACATTCTTTATGAAGCAATTTGTTGCTAGTGCCTGCTAAAATCTGCAATGTGGTTTGAAAACGTATGGCTCCAGGGCCATAGCAATTTGCAAACTACAAAAACTGACTCAGGAACTTAACTGCTTCTTTACCTCAGCTTCAACTGAAAGTTTTGAGGAAGCTGTCAAGACTGACTAACACCTCATTATGTGAATAATTCCAGGTTAAGTACTTGTGATGAAAAATAGACAATAAATTTTATTATAGTGCAGTTTAGATTTCATAAGCACTGTTTTAGTCCTTGTAAGTCACAATCGTGTTGTTGCAACTTTGAACTGAAGTCATAAGGGCAAAAATGAATGGAAACATTATTTTTGCAGTATAAATACATCCACTAAATCTCCTCTTCAGTTTTTCCCTTGAAACTAGTCTAACTCTCAACCTAAGCACTCATCTTACAGCCCAGCACTTGCTCAGACTTAATAGCAAGCACTTCAGAAGAAGAAGAAGCCCACGAGTTGAGTGGGTGAAAGCGCTTAACCTTGTTCATTGGAGTGTGGTTTTGATGCGTTATTGCAGTTGTGTAACGTCAGTTTTATTGGAATAAAAGAACATTGATTTTTTTCTGCTGAGCCTCTGTTCTTTTGGAATTTTCCGATGCAGTGGTGCTGAATTCCATTTGGATTTTTATCGTTATCTTCCATGGTGACCTTTTTTGTGGAAGTTTATTGAAGGGCCGTGGCACTTATTGGATAGTTTGTGACTTGTTGCTATAGTTCTTTGGTTTTTCATATAACTCATACCACACATTTTGGCCACAGAACATGGACCGAAATACAAAAGGACGGGGTGTATCCATATTCATCAAGGATTCCTACACCCCCAGGTTAGTGGCGCAGCATGATACCTCTGAGATCATCCATGTGCAACTAACATTGGGCAAATCTGCAATGCAAATTGTGACCTGATACAGATCACCCTCCATGACCCAGGACCACCACTCCACCTTTCTGGAGACACTGGAAAACATGAAGGTCCTACCGAACACCCTGATATTGGGTGATTTCAATTACCCTACCATTCACTGGGAACACTACTCGAGTACAAACTCCCAAGCCCAGCGCTTCCTGGAATTCATCAACTCAAATGCCCTGGATCAGCTGGTAAACTCCCCTACCAGAGGTGAAAACATATTGGACCTGGTCATCACTAACATGGGCAACAGGTGTTCCACACTGGAGGTCAACCCATCACTGGTTAGATCAGACCATAAACTAATCACTCTGGATGTCCACACCCCACCACCAATCCCAACTAAGGAAACCACAGTAAAAAACTTTTCTAAATCAAACTTCATCTTACTTAAGACAGAGGTGGCAAGTTTCACAGCCCCCATGCTAAAGGATAATGCTCCTCAAGATGCAGAAACCTTTACAAATGCACTCTACGAGCACCTACAAGGATGCATGGATTGTGCCATCCCTGGCAAAACCAAGACTCACTCCTCTAAGAGAAGGAAACCAATTTGGTGGACCCCTGCAATAAACAGGCTATACAACAGAAGGAAGAAACTAGTTCAGAAAAAAAGTAAATCCCAAGAAGGAAAGACATCCCTGATCAGTATCAGTAAGAAACTAAGGTCCCTCATTAAATCATCCAAGGCTAACTTTGAAAGAAAAATAACAAAGGATTCAAAAGATAACCACAAAGCCTTATTTAGCTTTGTTAAGAATCTAAGTGGCAACTCACAGATACACTGAATTGTGCAAAATAGCACAAAATATACTGAACCTACTGATATTGCCAACATCCTGGCAGATAGATTCAGTGCAAACTTCACCCCCCCTCTCATCTCCAAAAGGGCCCACAACAATACCGGAAAAGTGTAGTTTCCCAAAAATCACAGATGCACAGGTGAAAACAGCCCTTTCAAAAGCCAGAAACACAGCATCAATGGGACCACATGGTGTCCCAGGCTGCATCTTGCACGAACTACAGAACAAACTGTAATTTTGTAATACAGAACAAACTAACCTCCCATCCAACTAAACACACTGTTCAACCTCAGCCTCTCCACAGGCTATGTGCCCATAGAATGGGGCACAGCAACGGTTATTCCTCTCCACAAAGGAGAGGAAACAACTGACCCTGGTAACTATCGCCCCATAAGCCTGACTAGCCTGGTCTGCAAGGCTATGGAGCGCATCATCATGGAACTCATTAACAAAGACTTTGGGAATCTCCAGACACTTGACCTGACCCAGTTCAGCTTTATTAAGGGCAGATCATGCCTACTAAACCTGGTTGACTTCTTCGAGACAGTCACCAAGGCCATAGATGAGGGAAATGTGGTTCACACAGCCTACCTTGACCTCGCCAAGGCTTTCAACACCATTCCCCACTTGGGTATTACAAAAAAATTCACCAGCCTGAACAAAACCCCTATGTCACGAGATGGGTTGCCAACTGGCTTACAGACAGAACTCACACGGTAATAATAGCAGGCTCCAGGTCTGACTCTAAACCAGTCACAAGTGGTGTCCTGCAAGGCTTGGTCCTGGGACCCCTACTGTTTGGCATATACTTCTCAGAAGTACAGGCAAATACAGGAGGACTATGGCTAACCAAGTTCGCTGATGACTGCAAACTGGGAGCCATAATTGACTCTCTGGCTGACATGGACAGCCTCCAAAAGGGCCTTACTGAGACGGACACCTGGTGTCAAAGTCATGGCCTCAAGCTAAATGCCAAAAAAATGCATAGTCATCCCATTTGTGAAAAACAAAACACCCACGAATTACCACATAGGTGGCAGCCCCCTTAATAGAGAAGCGGTAATAAGAGATCTGGTGACCCTGGTAGATAGTAATCTCTCCTTTGACAATCATATTGCCAGAATAGTTAGGAAATCCTTCTATGTGGCCCATCTAATTACTAAAGGGTTCGCATCTAGAAATAAAGAGGTTGTAGTGCCCCTCACTCATCACTCATTAGACCCATTATAGAGTACAATGCCCCATTTGGGATGTACCTCACAAGACACTTCCAACAGCTGGAAAGACCACAAACGTACCTCACCAAGAGGATTACTGGTCTCAAACCTATGTCCTATGCAGCCCGGCTGAAAAAACTCTGGCTGTACTCAGTGGCATATTGCTTACTCAAAGGTGATCACTGCCTGACTTACAAAGCCATGTCCAACTTAGAATTGATGGACATGCTCCACCTAAAGAAATTCAAGTCACTGCGAGCCACGCGCTATAGTGAGCTAAACCTCGCCACAACAATAAATAGAACATGCTGGAGGGATAGATTCCTGTCACAGACTCCCCATGCTTTGGAACAAAATTCCAAATTACATCAGGCAGAGCCCCTCACTAACACTCTTCAAGAGAAACCTTGACGAGTGGATGGGCAACAGAAAATACACCCTTGGGATCACTTCATTGGCTCTGCTTGACAGAGGATCAGTTAATTAATCAATGGGGCGGCGAAAGGTGACACACTCTGGCTAGGCTTATAAATGCCCTCAGGCAGATAGCCTAGTACCTACCTATGAACCTAAATGCAGTTGTTAAAAATGCCAGTTTAAAGATTACATTTATTGTATTTTGGAATATGGTAAGCAGCAGATTTAAAAATCAAGAGGCATCTTAAATACCATCTCAGTATAAAATTGCAGTACATTCTGGTTTGTTAATTATACAAACGTTTGATTGAATTTGTCTTCTAAATGTATAGCTTTACCAATAAACAAAATACATTGAAAGACAGCCTGGATACAACCTTCATGCCTGCACTTAACATCTGTACTTTAAACATGATTAAAATTTGTTAAAATAATCTATGGTAAGTCCTAACAAGATAAATGTTTGCTTTTGTAATATGATAAACATAACTGATTTCTTAAGCTACGTTCTTGAACTTATAGCCATTTATTATGTCTCAAAAATGAAAATAATCTTATTATGATCAACTATTGACTTATAAGACTATATTAGCAAAATGGCAAAAAGTTTCACTGCCTGAGCAGTTAACTTGTATGAAATGCTTATTCTTTGTGTTTGAGTCCTGTTTTTGGCTAACGTTAATGACCAATTGTGTGGTATGGCTTTTACTTATAATATTTAGCTGATATGGTGTATTTCACACTTATTCAAACTTGGAAGCAGACCTCAGATAGAAAACAATAATGTCTTTACACTTACTTTGATTTTTTTTATGAAAGCTCATTGCTAAGCTATGTTTTTGGTTCCTTGACACACAGATGTGTGGTAATATTGTTGTAGTGTGGTGGAGTTTTTGGTCCATGATTTTAATTTGATTTGTTACCTGTCCATAATTTTCAGAGCTGCATGGAATGCTCTGTATAAAGCTGTTGCCAGGACATTAGACTTTATTAGTTGAAAAGAAATTTTCAGCTCACAGCTCCTGATTTTTATGCAGTTGTGAGGCATTGTTTGGTGGTGACTTGAGAATGTTATAACCTGTATTGTGGGGAAGGTCAGTGTGATTGGAATGTTTGTTTGCTATTATTATAATCTTTCAGCTTTTCCCGGTTAGGGGTCGCCATAGCGGAACTCCCGTCTGCTAATGATTGACAGTGGATTTTTATGGTGCCGAGTTGCCAGCCTGACGCCCAACCTTCAAAGAAGGCACGCCCATCCATGCACTCACCTACCTGCATGTCTTTAACATCACTCGACCACGGGGAGGACATGGCTGTTTGTTATAGTTTTCAGAGTGCTGCCTGAACTTGGAACCTAGATGTCTTGTTTGGTCTAAAGGATATGCGAGGATTGTGAAGAACTCAGTTTTCTAAGCATACTGATGTGGTCACTTTTCTCTTTACTGTGTTGACATGGGCTGATGTTATAATTCTTCTGGATCAGAAAATCAGAAATGCAGCCTATCTAGTTTTGTGACCCCAGTTCAGTAACAGCTTTTAGTTCTAATACTTTTAAGCACAATTTCTATGTCCTGGAGTATTCTCAATTTCCAAAGCATAATGATCTCAGCATTAACATTACCTATAGATATGGATATAAATATAGAGACAGATATGTCCATGTGTGTCTTTGTACATATGTGCGTTTGTGTATATACAATAAGCAGAGGTGTAGAGTCTACAATGTGGGGGGAGTGCTCCATCCTACAAAAAAACAGCTTTAAAGGAGTAGAGAGATTGTTGGCATTCACAGTTCTCTTTTAGTCTCACTTTAAAATTAGCTCATCTATTGTGTTTATTTAACAAGTGAGTGTTTAAAGGTAGTTGCCAAACCAGTTTGCCAATAAGACATTTGAAATTACTGTAAAAGAGACTTTGCCTCCTTGTGAAATTAATTTCATAATATTACTCAAGCTCTACTATGAATCACCAACTTCCACAAAGCCAATGATCCAAATTACTGAAAAATACTGCCTAAAACACAGAAGGGTAAAGCAAGCTCCCCTCCACTGCCGATCTTATATATACCAACTCCATGGTTGCAACAACCTGAAGTGAGGACTCTCCCAAAAGAAATGAGTCATTGCAGATGCACACTTAGAAACTGCACTGGGAATGATTTACAATGGAAAACAGCAATCTACATTCTGACTCTTGATCTTTTTTTCCTGTGGGAAATGAAGCTCAAGGAATTTCACCTTGACCAGGTATAGGGAAGTTGTTACATTATATTCGGATCTTTGTTTTCTTTTTATTGTTTTACCAATTAAAATCATTTAAAATGTTTCTTATTAAAGATCTTATCATTTTTGTTTTACCATCTAAAGAAGCTTCTTATTTATTTTCTCTGGGACTAAACTTTTGTATACTGTAGTGGCCTTCTTGAATCTTGATGCAATAGGATGTTGAGTAATTGTTTACAATATTCTAATTACTAGCTAGTCTGTTAGTTTTGATCATTTCAGTAATTTAATTCTGTTTCTCGAAGCTTCCATCATTTTGGCTACATTCTCTACTTCCTATATTACTAAAAATAGGACAAATTATTTTTGAGTCATGCATAGTTATGTTTTGTAATGTATTCTCCTTACTTGCACATTGGACCGTCCTCTTTGATGGACTGCACTCTTACATCTATATGCTTTGTCAGTGTCAAGGTAATCTTATAAGGAGAAGGAGTAGGTCATGTGTTGGCATTTCTGGAGGATTCTCAATGGGGTGCTAATTGTTGTTAGGGCTACTTGATGTCAGTCCAGAGATAAATCTCATAATAGTAGGAAAAATGCCTTTGTGCTAAATGACAGACTTTAAACTCACAAAACAGCCTGGCTTCATGATGGCTTTGACTCCATCTGGAAGTTGCAATACCAACTGGGCAGTCCATTATTCAGCCATCTAGGCAGGGTAGGACTGGGGGTACGGTAGCATATGTGTTATAAATCAACTTTTGAAATGTCCCAGGTTTCTAGAAAAGGAATCAATTTATTTGAATATGTCATTCTGACAGGGACACGTTCTATCACTTTCTCATTTGTTGTCCATCTGTAACTGTGAAATTATTCATAGAGGAGTTTACGGACTTCACCACTGGCTCATTGTTAGCATTCAGTATCTGTGCTGACAGTCCATGACACCCATGAAGGAATTCCTTGCTGTCATGGAAGTATTTGGGTTTTTACCTGGTTTCTGATATGATACATTCAAAGTGGCATTAACTTGACTTGATTTTCCAGGCTGGTGTGACTACCTCACTGGTATGATAAGTGATAACCAAAGTAATGCGCAAGCTCAAAATAAATATTTTTTGCCAGGTATGCCAGATCCTTTGCACCCTCCATGAGGGGAGTCTCTCACATCCACCAAAATTTTATTGTGATCTGATAGTTAAGTTTCAAAGAACTGCTCCTTGGGAGGAAATAGAGTTGATGACTACCTCTGATTTGGTGGTTTATTTGGTCTTTCGGTCTGACCAATATTTGGTACATGTTAACATGGAGCTCCACAATTTCAGATAGCCATCATACAGGAATTTGAATGATATAAGTTTTAATGAATTTAATTCTCTACTTGGCTGAGGAAGCTTGATGTGAAAAATCCCAGTGATCTCCCAGTCACCTATGATAAGACATGCATGAAGGATTGCACCCAACTTTTAGTCTAGTTGTGTTTGCAAATAGGGTGTGTCTTGTAAGTCAGCTTTCACTTTAAGTAGTTAATTGACTTTGTAAGTATTAGCCCAGAGAGTATTTAAGCTGTGACTTTTTGTTTTTTTTGATCTGAAGAAGTTTGTTTATTGGAATAAACGAAAAGCGCTTTATCATTTCGTTCTGTGCTACTGTGTGGTTTCTTCTCTATTTTGTTTTTCAGTAGTCTGTTTTGCCTGTTCAGTTTACAAGTTTGTTTCATGGCGTCGGAGAAAGTTTCCCACAGTTTAAGCACATCTTTGGATGATATTCCTGAAGCTTTTAAGAATGCTGCTATCAGCAATGACCAACCAGCTGGAGGTGTTACCGAATCCAGTAACAACAACAAAGTCCTGACCACTTTGATGACACGACTAGACTCGCTTTTTGGCCGTATGGAAAATCTTGAACGGCAAATTAATACTACTAAGACTCCTCCTCTAAATACATCTACTTTAACTGGTACGGCGGTACCGTTAGCTCCGAATGGAGAAGTGCTTCAACCTTTGGCTGCAGTGTCTAGTAACCTGCGGCCTTTCAGTGATGAGGCAAGACTATTAGCGAGTGGAGTCACTGGGTCTGATAATTTACAGTCTACAGACCAGTTCAACATTGACTGTGGGCAGAGGAGTATCCCAGCCTTGGAACTACCTATAGTTCTTAACCAGCAGTGTGATACATCTTCCAACTTTCGTTCGGAGTCTGTGATTCGCGTAAGCGACACAGGGGTTACCCGAATCCCGGACATTAACAACTGGTTTACTGACAACTTCACCTTTTTTACAGCATTAGATCAATTACCTTCAACAACTGGAGCGTACCAAGGTGAGCAGGTCAACATTTTTACTAATCTTAAAAACTTTGACAACATTTTAGTGAAACTAAAAAAGACTCAATTAGAGATATCGTACTTTCAAGAATGTTTGAAACTCAAGATAGTTCCCAAAGGCCTTCGCCACCATCAATACCCAACTGGTCTGGTAGTCAATTCACAGTTCCATAAGGACCTTCTTGTACTTTTTGATTGGCAAGGCTTTGAGTTACTCAACTTAATGATCAAACATTATGCAATACTGGTTGAAGCTCTGGGCAGACAAGTGTCAGAACTCGATGAAACTATTAAATTGGACTCAGAGTTTGTTCGCTATAAATATGAATATAACAGGATTTTTTCTAGTATTGAGCAGTACCTTGGTAAACTGAAAAACAATAAAACTAGGAAAATTGACAGAGACTTGAAGGCTTACAAGGATGAGACAGCTTATCCTAAACCTCCATCAGCACAAGTTTGGCAGCCCCCAAAAAGGAATGTCAAACCCGTTCAACCCAATAATGGTGAACCATCTACAAATGTGAACTCTGCTCAGGCAGGTCGTCCTCTGGGTCCATCCGTTGACTGTTCTAATGCTCCATCTGACTCAGATTATGACCTATCAGATCACTCTTGTAACATCAACAATAAAAAAACTGGGCATTACAATCTTAGGTCCAGCAATGCTAATTTTTTAGGGGAAAAGCCAAAACAACAGGTGGCTTTTTCCCACCAGAGGAACAAGCAGAAGCAGAGACAGTAGCAATTCATCAAGCCATCGCCAACAGTCCACTGAGAGACTGCCTTGAAGTTGACATTGTTACTAGACCAGGGTTTACTGATGGGCAATGTGACCCTTGTTTAACAACTGAGACAAATACACATAACACATTGACTCCTAGAAGGCTTTGGGATAGAGCCGAGACGTCGGAGTTTTATTGCATCCAATAAATCTGTGGAATACGCTGGCTGGTTGTTTTTTCGTTTGTTCCAGTTCTTCTGTGGTTTTTTTAAATACACATAACATGTCTACTGTTTGTAATGAAAGTACTGCTAACACTCCTGTTACACTCATGAACAAACAAGGTGATTTTAATGTATACAACTTCTCTACTGTAAATATTACACCTGAACTAGTTGAGTTATTGTCCAAAGGGTACACTTACGTACCAGCTCAGAAAGCAGATCTGGTCAAATCAATTATAGACCTAAAATTATACGTTAGGAAGCTTAACTTGAACTTGCTGTTTGGAGGCTCTTACCCCCTTGACGACAACAATTTTAGGATTCCTAGTACCTACAACCCCCCACTCCATCCCCTTTTACAAATTTTTGAACTGGTTTGCGAATTAGACATTCGTCAAAACTTCAACAAAACACCACACCATTCAACATTGAGTGCTTATGTGCTTATTTTAATAATAAAAAAGAAATGGAATGCCTTGACTGGATTAAATTTCAGAATAAACTGGACAAGGGAGGGGGTCTTGTTGTGTTTGATGAAGTTGACTATCAAGATAGGATGTTTAGCCTGTTGGACAGTCCTTCATATTCTACCAGCTCACATTCTGAAATAAATAAAGCATACACCACAATCAAAGACCACATTGAGGAAATGTTCATCGAGGGTAGGGTAACACAACACACATACAATTACTTAACAACTTACCCTCGTTTCCCGTGCTTGTTTGGTATCCCTAAAATCCACAAGGATGTCCACAATCCATGTGCTAAAATCATTGACAACATTTTACAGAAATACTTGGTCAACTTTCCACAGATCTGCAAAGATTCTTGGTCATTTTTTGGTAAAATTAACAAGTTAGATTTCAACGCAAGGTACAATTTTCTTACTATTGATGTTAAAGATTTGTACACCTGCATTCCCCAAGACATAGCAGTGGACTGGGTAGAACAAGTGCTTAGATCTAATGGTAGTAGTGGGAATGAGTTGGTTCTGGTTCACGAATTGTTGGACCTGGTCTTGTCTAACAATTTTTTTACATTTGACAACAACTTTTATTTGCAAAAAATTGGAGTAGCCATGGGCTCCCCTTGTGGGGCCAGTGTTGCCAATCTAGTCATGGCACAATGGGAACACGATTACGTGTCCACTAACTGCCCATTTAAAGACCAGGTGATTTTTTACACCCTTTACTTGGACGATATTTTTATCCTCCTGGACGGTGACTTGCCCACGAGTGAAGCGTTAGTGGACTATTTTAATTCAACTACACAGTTTTTGAAATTCACTGCTAGTTTCCATACTGAAGCCATCCCGTACTTGGACATTTTACTTTCTAAAGACACTAGATTTCACAAATATACAGCTAATATATATAGGAAAGTAACGTACTCCAAATCATTCCTGCACTACACAAGTTGTCATCCTTTTCATCAGAAGCGGGCGATCGTCAAAGGTCAGCTAGTGAGGGCAGCCCACATTATCACATTGGATAATGATTTTGCCAATGAATGTGGACACCTAAGGAATAGGTTTTTACACCGGGGTTACCCACATGAAATGTCAGACACTATTATCGAAGAAGTGTCGTCTAAGCGTCAGTGTCATTTTTATAAACCAATCTTGAATAGAGAATTGGTTCTTATGAATGACACTGAACCCTTGAACACAGACTTAGTAAATGTCCACACAAGTAGGCATCCTTCTGAATGTTTTGGTGCCACATTCATAACAACATACAATCTCAATAGTAGTGACTGTGTTCAGGCACTATGTAAAAATTGGGACTTACTCAAAAAGGACAACACAGTACAACAAAAACTTGGTAATCACCCATTGGTTATTTATAGAAAGGCAAAAAAACCTCAAAGCCCTCCTTGAATGACATAATATTAAAAAAACAATGACAGCTGGCATGTTTAAATGCCAGGCGTGTAATTTTTGTCAATACATCTTGGAATCCAATAGATTTAAAGTTCACGATTACGAATACAAGTTGAACCTAAGAGCTAACTGTAACTCAAGAATGGTGATCTACTTAGCTATGTGCCAAATCTGTACAGCTTTCTACGTGGGCAAAACAGAACGACGCCTACGTGACCGCATTTATGAACATACTTATGTGATCAGGAAGCAGAAACTTGATAATGCACTAGCAAAACACATTTCAGTTTATCCCAACCATATGTTTAAATTTTTGATTATTGACCAGATCACACAGGACTTCAGGGGTGCTCCTCTCCCACTTAAGTTAGAAGAGCGAGAGCTGTTTTGGCAAATTAGACTCAACGCATACAGTTCACCAGGTCTGAATGAGAGCTGTTCTTTAAGTAGTGTTCTTAAACTTAGGAGCCTTAATAGGTAGGCTGTGCCAGGTTACCTTCCACACTAGCACGACACAGTTATTCTAATGCTCTTGAGCACCTTGGTTCAGTGACCTTATGTGTATTTTTTGCTGAGTATTTTTTGCTGAGAATTTGTAGTTTTATCTTGATACCTTACTTATTACCAATTCTGTTCAGCACACTTGATGTGCTTCAACATAGACAGTTTAGTGCACTAACATAGGTATTTGTATTAACTCAGTTTTACAAACATCAGCGGAGTTTTTATGCACTTGTAATTATTATTTCTTTGCCTCACTAGCTTAGTAGTAGGCTAGACTTACACATTTTTTATAGACAACGCTAGTTGTACTTTTAGTTCGACTATTTGGATTTTTAGCTTTTATTTTAAAAGCAGTTTTTAGTCTAGTTGTGTTTGCAAATAGGGTGTGTCTTGTAAGTCAGCTTTCACTTTAAGTAGTTAATTGACTTTGTAAGTATTAGCCCAGAGAGTGTTTAAGCTGTGACTTTTTGTTTTTCTTGATCTGAAGAAGTTTGTTTATTGGAATAAACGAAAAGCGCTGTATCATTTCGTTCTGTGCTACTGTGTGGTTTCTTCTCTATTTTGTTTTTCAATATTTGGTACATGTTAACATGGAGCTCCACAATTTCAGATAGCCATCATACAGGAATTTGAATGATATAAGTTTTAATGAATTTAATTCTCTACTTGGCTGAGGAAGCTTGATGTGAAAAATCCCAGTGATCTCCCAGTCACCTATGATAAGACATGCATGAAGGATTGCACCCAATCCCTCCCAGCATTTGTTATCAGGTTCACTAAATCATAAAACCATCCCTACAATAACAAAAGTTGTAGTGGACCTTCACCTTTCTTAAGAAAGAAGATTCTACTGTTTTCAAAAACTTCATATCCAAGTAATATTACTAGAAGATTTCCTTTTATTTTTTTTACTTTTTTAGGTACTGTCTTACTAAGTTGTATCAGATATTAATAAAATGAGAGCAGGTCATAAACAGCCAAATATAAGAGCCTCCTGTCATCTAATCTATAAATTGGCGCAATTTCAATTCTGGACAGAAACAGGAAAAAAAAAAAAAAAAAACAGATATTATAGCCATTATGGAGTCCTGTCTAAAATATACCATTTGATCAGAGCTTTTTCTTATGGGCAGCTACTTCCTCTTCAATGATAATAGCCCTAGCAATGAATAGGAGGTGTTCTACTATGCATTACAAAAAAGACATAGAACAAATGGGAACCTCAGTCATGGAAACCCAAGTAAAGATATTAATGTTTCACGTTCTGCTGAGAAATCACACAAACCTGCATAAAGAACTTAGTTACTTGCCTACCAGTACCCATAAACTTAACTTTACTTGAACAAATACTATTAGAAATGTGTCCTTCTAACCCTAAAAGAATACTGGATGAGTTCCACCTGTAAACACATCAGGACCAGTCTCCAACTATATAGACTGATAATCATTATGGGCCAGTTAATAATTTACAGGACCAAACATAGAAGGTGGTCAGGATTACTTACCTGATGTATTATTTAAAAATATGCATTATCAGCATGGTGGCATTTTAGTACAAGCAAATGGTTTAAGTGACCACTTCCTTATCCTATTTAGTTGGTCCTTTAAAATTCAGCCAGCCCCACCACAATATATCTCAGGAAGTTCTTTCCAAGAGAAACTATAAACCACTCTCTGGTATATGAGACAACTAACTATACTTCCTTCCACCAGTAAAAAAACGTCTTTCTCATTCAAATGTTACAATTAGAAAAAAATTCATATGGTTTATAATCCCACTGATCTCAGATTTATCTCTTGTCATTAAAATCCAAACGTTGGCATTTCAACAAATTATAGAGCATGTCAACAGCTATGGCCTTCCTCTGATGTTCAAGACAGTTTAAGAACTGACATTAGTACCATGACAGCCATCCAGAATGTTATCACCTAAGAATACATTTGCAAATATGAACATAGGGCATCTTACTGCCAAGTGTTTTTCCAGGTCAACCACTCACATTTTCTAGAAAAGCATACGTTGGTCACACACAGCTGTAAAAAAAAAACTCCTTTAATATAGAAACAAATAAACGAAGGTGAGCGCTTTCACGGATACAATCCGATTCTTCAGACTTATAAAAAACTACATACAAAGTCCCATTAAAAAGGCTCAAATATACAAATGCACCAATCAAATTGAGGCCATTAATCAAAGCGACATTACTTAAAAAACATAGTATGCATGTTCGGCATTATTTAACCTGATAAGAAACTGACATATAATTCATGTATAAAATATATACATATATAATAAAAATACATGACTAAATAATAACTTAGTTAATTTAACAATTTAAGTAATGTGTGTTTAAATGTGTGGCTTTGATTAATGGCCTCAGTTTGATTGGTGCATTTGTATATTTGAGCCTTTTTAATGGGACTTTGTATGTGATAAGTCTGAAGAAGCGGATTGTATCCGTGAAAGCGCTCGCCTTCATTTATTTGTTTCTATATTAAAGGAGTTTTTTTACAGCTATGTGTGACCAACGTATACATTTCTAGATATTGTTCACATTTTATCGTTGGTTGCTTCATTTGGTGTTTTGGGATTTTTTTTATATATTGCATAACCATTCACAGTTGTTTAAATGCTCAGCTTTGTTCTGGAATACATAAATCAGATCTGTGATTACCTTACCACCATCTCCCCTATTGAATACTTTATTAATAGAGTCCCAGAGTCTATTTTTAGGGCCAGGATTAGTCTCATTTTTTTAAATAACATTAACACAGACTTACTTTAATAGTGTACACAGATGATGTACTCCATCACTATCAGAAAGTTATAAAACAAGCTACTGAAATAGTAAATACCTAACCCCACTCTGCAGGAAGCTCAGAAAACTCTGTCCAGAAGTATCCTTTTAACTTAAGCTGGAATGGGTCTGTATCACTTCATTGATGTGACAGTTCAATTAATTTCATTGGAAATGCTGTTCATCGAATTCTGCTCATGTGGTGGGCTGTGCCCCCCACCCCCCGCTAATTATATATACCAAATCTGAGATCACACTACAGTAGGGAAAAGGCAAATTTTCTGATCCTCACTGTACCACAATCTCATTATGAACAGTTCGACAAATGGCACGTTCAATGTAAGTGCACTGAAAATGCCATTCGCTGAACTGATTTTTCACTGGACTGATAGGGACCCAGCTGGAAAACCATGTGCTTGTAGTCTCATGTAATTCCTCATATAATACCAACCTATTTCAGACTGCTAAGAATAGGATCTGTACATTCATCTTTCTAGCTGATATCACAACCTAACACTGCCTAATACTACAGAAGGCACATTGCCTGTGAGTTACCAGAGGCCAACCTAGTTACTGGCTTTTCTTACATAAACTGATTAACAGTCCGCCACTAGCCACATAATGTTTTGTAAGAATCCTTAACTATAGCATTAGGTAAATAATATCAACACAGTTTGCCTGAAAAGACCATGATTTGCCACAGTCATGTCAGTTATGCAATGGAAGGAATCATAAAATCCTTCATTGCAATAGGATTACTTGTCTACCTTTCGAGGAAGTTGAAGTATCTGTCAAAAAAAGAGACACAGATAGAAAGCAAACTAACAGGAATTAAATTGTGAAAGCACTGAATGGAATGTTTAATTACAATTATTTGTTTGTTATAGTACAGACAATAAAAAAACTGTTTTGTCATGTCTTATAGTATTCTGTTTAGGATAGTTTGTTTTTTAACAAGGAACCTTATTACTGTATATTTAAATGCAAAAGGAAGTCCACTACCAAATATTAATTCTAACCACAGTTATAAAAGAACTACACAGGCTGAAGCTCAGCAAACAACTGGAGGGATACAACGGTGGAATCCTCTTAAAAATCTCTTCAACAAAAAGACTGGATGAAGTTTTACCTAGTCTTTTCCCTTGCTATACCCTGGAGTTGTCCTATTCTGTAAAATTTTGATCTTGTTTAAGTCCTTAAATTATGTTCTCTTATATTATTAACTACTGTACTACAGCATATGACAATGCTGCAATTTGGTACACCATATTTGGCCATGCAGTCACCCTTGTGCATGCTCTTCTCTTTCAGCAACCATATATTTGATGCATATCAGATAGTGCAGAATTTTTTATACACTATACTAATTGCATGCCACATCCAGAGTACTATGTTGTGTCCCCTACAGATGTTTTAATTTATTGGCATTTTAATATCTTTTTCTTAACTGCAAATATTATTCTTTATAGACTCTGTTCTATTGTGTTAATATCATATCATTGTTGTTTTGTTATGTACCTTATGCTCTATTTATGTCACTGTTGGACCAGGTCATGGCTGAAGGGGTCCTTAGACCAGATGGCTTCCCCAGTTACTAAATGTTAAATAAATAAAAAAAAAATATACTGCACTGAGAATTTAAGTACATAAGCAACCAAAAGTTCCAACCTTTTATGAATAGCAGTAATATGGCAGCCAGCTGTTCCTTGTTCTTTACTGTCCTTTTGAAGAGACGTTAAACATAGGCCTCATCTACCTGAGTTGATGGTAGATCAGGTGGATGTAAAAGATCCCACTTGCTAATCAAAAAGACAAGGGGAAGTTCCCTGGTGCCCTGGCCACATTTTCCCTAGTCAGTATAAATACCACCTTGGATATCCTGTGAAAAGACCATTGCCCAGTGGGACTAACACAGCCAACAAAGTGTAAATAAATAATTACTTATATTGCTTTTGCTAATCTGTGCATTCCATAATTTCTGAATTTATCTGAACATGCATACAACTATTTCTTGTAAACATAAAGTAATAATAATGAGCATGTAAAATATGGGAACCAGGCTTCTTTTGGAAACACTAGTAATTGGCACTCATCTGTGCAATTACTTTTGTGCATAAATATATCTTTTGTTTTCATCATATATATTTTCATACAAGTCTACAAGTGGGACAAAGTTTTCACATTTTAGGAATTACTGTTAATGAATGTTATTTTTCATGACAGTTGCATTATATTTTATTAATTCGGTAGAAAGAAATGTATATATTTTTTGTGATAGTTGTTATTATATTTTATTAAATCAGCAGAGCTTAGCAGAGTTTTATTAATTTGTTTTGCTTAATAGTATGAAAGTAGAGGGTATAAAAATCAAATTACAATGTTACAGTTCATAATGATAAAGGGTAACATTATCTAAACATCTCACAAATTAGGACCAATGTTTTTCGGAGTATTTTTAAAGAATTGTAGAAACAGATCATATCTACTAGTTGGATTATTCTTAGTTTTAATGACTACTTTAAATACTACTTCAGTATCAGTCTGAGCACCTTCTAACAGACAACCAAATTACCAGTGATTACTGGTTGTAGCTGCAACAGAGAAGGCCTTACAAAATATACAAACACGTTATCTCATCAGAGATCAAATCGCTTATGCTGAGCTGCTAAAATTAGATCATTAACTGCATTTAAATAACACCTTAGGCTAGTTGTTATATTCTTGGTTAATTTCATTTTGTACTATGCCTTATAATGTCAAATGGATTTTTTAATGACACTGAAGAGGGAGAAAATGAACATATGATTACTTGCAGTTAGATACATTTTTAGATTTTACAGTGGTATTTTTACTGTAATATACTGATTGTATTTTGCTATACAACACATGCATTTTGCTGGGCGGCCACGGTGGTGCAGTGGTTAGCATTGTTGCCTCACAGCAAGAGGTTCCCTGGTTTGATCCTTGGCTGGGGTGCCTGCTGTGCGGAGTCTGCATGTCCTCCCTGTGGTCGTGTGGGTTTCCTCCGGGTGCTCCAGTTTCCTCCCACATCCCAAAGACATGCTACAAGTGGATTGGATATTCTAAGTGGGCCGTAGGTGTGAGCGCATGTGTGTGTGTGTGCCTTCTGTGGAAGGTTGGACGCTGGGCTGGCAACTCAACACTGTAAAACTCCACTGCCAATCATGAGCAGACAGGTGATCTGCTGTGGTGACCCCTAAACGGGAAAAGCTGAAAGAAGAAGATACTGATTGTATTTTGCTGTTCTAACAACAAGGCTACTTAAACAATCTAGTTTTTGCTTTGCTCATGGGGGCATACTTTTCAATTAAGATATAAAGTGTTTCATAAAAGGTGTTCCAGCAATACGATAATCATTGTTAGACATGTATTCCAACCAGTTTCAGAGGCTAATGTGAGTGTTTATTATACTGGATGGTGATATCTAAAAAAACTGTCATGAAACTCAGATATCTAAGGTAAGTTATAAGAAATAAACAATTTGTCTACAACACAAAGCTGATGAGAAGACCCTGCAGAGCTAAATGCTTCAAACATATTTATCAAAGCAGACAAAACAAAGAATGTGTCAAGGATAGAGACACATCTCATAGGGAAGGAACCTTCCTGTTTATAATTAAGTTGGGAAATAACAGATAGTAATATTTTATAAAAGGATAGACTAACAAACATGATTCAGTCAGTGTTAGGGTAACTGATGTCACCTGCAAAAAAATGAGATAATGAACTAAATACTGTAGGTTCATAGGTTCATAGATTAGTACTAGGCTAACTGCTCTTGTGAGCCATTTTAAGCCTAGCCAATTATCCCTTGTGAGACTCAAACCCTGCACCTTGCGTTTGTAAGGCAAACACCTTAACCATTAGGCCACCCTCCCAACCCCAAGGACCAAATACTTAAAAGTACTCTTTTCCTCATGTGAGGCTATTGCTATGATAAAACCTGACTACTGACATTTATATATTGGTGACAGAGAATTCCATTATCAAGGTTGTAACATCCACTGAACTAAACAGGAAGTTGGATTGAAACTATGCTTAACAATGACAGAGAGACACCTCTGCCAATTTGCAAAAATCAAAGATAGTAATATCACTCATAATTAGGATATCAGCAGGGGTTATCTCATTTGAGAACAATGTATCACAGCTATATAAATGTGTTTAACACAGAGGAAAGATTTAATGCATATGCTTTTATTGTAAACGTTATGATCGCTGGATAAAATAATTTTTATTCCACTGTCGACCATACTTAAATTACACCCAGATGGAGCACTATACAGTTCAAATATGCTTAAGTACTTTTGTGGTAGAGTCATCCCTGCAGTTGCTGCTTGTATTCCCAGTGGAAACTCCTTTGAAGTCTGTGGCAATAATGTTGCAAGTTTACGATAACTACTAAAAAGTTAATGCCTTCATAAGCATACAACTATCTAAAGAGCTAGTAAAACTTTAAACAAATCATACCCTAAAGTTAATTTCTTTGGCAAAGAATAAACTACCATGCCATGCAGCCTGCATCTCTTCTAGACATTCTTTTGAGATCCATTAGTATCCATTAGAGCCAGTTAGAATCTTCCATTTCAACTATGAAATGGTACTTAGTAAGATAAATTTCTGGTTTAAAAATGTTTCTTTGATATTTTCTAGGGTATAGACACTTAGATAACAGAATTACGTGACCCAGTTGAGTCTAGAGACAAGGTTCCTAAAATCCTTTATCACAGAGGCCCATATTATAAGAGAAATTGAATCAATGACTCATCAAATGTACTTCAAATATATAATTATAGTTGATACTGGGGAGATGGGATGTGGGACAACTAGAAGAGTAATTTGTTTATTCTCTAATAATCACCATTGGCGCTATGTCACATCCCACAGATTTCTGCCCTATTTAACTTCATTCACTGTTTAATTATATGAAACTATTCCAATATTATTCCTATTTTGAAGACAGTGATTTGTTGATTCCCCACTCCCTCTTGTAAATAATCACTTAATATCTTGAAGGTATTTCCAACTATTTTGTCTTAGCTTGCTGGTGGAAACAGTGTAGGTTAATTAAACTCCCAAGTAATGACTATCACAGTTAGGAATAGCAGCTTGTCTCTTGATGTAACCTGTGTCATTAGAAAGGTAAACTTTAACAAAAAACAAACAAACGTGCTTACATGACAGGGACTTGCATGCTTTTAATCCATCCACTGAATCCATATATTCCTTTCCCAAGAATTCTGTATAGCTTGTAGTTGCAGGAATCTCAAGGAGGCACAAAGTAGAATCCTTGAACAGCAGATCTTTATTGGGTGAAGACTTGAACATACTGAATTTAGTCTGGTCTGTACCAGTACTTCCATATTTTTTCTGCAAAAGAGCAATTTTCAAGAAATATAATCAATTAAAATCAATTCTCTCTCTCTCTCTCTCTCTCTCTCTCTCTCTCTATATATATATATGTGTATATATATATATATATATATATATATATATATATATATATATATATATACACATACACATATTTAGATAGATATAAAATTTAGTGATAACACTGAATACAACAAATAAGTTACTAATTTATGATCATGGATATACAAGCAATAAATGTTCAAAAATGACATTGGGATCAGTAATGTATTTATAATGAGTGTTGTTCATTGCCCAAAATAGCATACCATGTGACAATGTTGACTGGTTACAGATACTGTGACCCCAAATTAATGACACTTACTGGGAGCCTACAAAGAGTGTACATATGTGAGATGTGCATTGTAACACTGCTAGGAATAGAAGTATCGATTAATAACTACTTTTGTTAAAGGCATAAATATGGCTCATTGTTTATATATGGCATAATGTGTAGGAATTCACTAAAAGAAGACCGAAAATATCATATCTTTACCCGAGGAGAAAGACTAGTGTTATCATGGTTCCATTACTAGGATTTTGATGTTACCATGACTATTTATGTAGTAAATACAGCTGCATGCTGAAATCTGGACAGAAGTCTTGTAGACCTCATTGACAGTGATTCCAGGGTAATTAATCACTGTAGCAATAACATTTTATTCTGAAATAAATTAAAAACCCTGATAGAGGATCCACACCATCATGTCAACTCTACTATAGCTTACCAGTGGATGAGACTCCATTAATAAAGCTGTCAGATTGCTTCACGATATGAGGAAACTAAATGCCCCCCCCCCACCCCCCACCCCCGACCGAAAAAATTACAGTACACTCTGTGGCAGAGGTTTCACTTTATCAGGCCCAAAATATGAAACTAGCAGTCACTTTTTGAAAACAGACTTAGAATTTTAATGACATGGTACACAAAAGCCTAGGTGTAAATCTGGAAAGGAACATGAATATGGAGTCAAAATCAACTTTGTACTTACAGAGAACCAAAAAATGAAGATCAATTCAAACTACATGGGGTTCTCTTAACATCCTCCAGAAAGCCATGCACTGTGGTTGGCATCATACTGCACATTCTTGCACAAGTATAAAATGCTAAGTAAGTATTGAATAAGTCAGGGTTCCATGCTACAAGCAGTAGGTAAGCTAATTTTGTAGACTATTTGATGAGAATATTTCTCTGTGGATACAGACAGCAAACACAGCCAGTTAGGTTTACTTTATGTAGAATAGTTGCATCCTATAAAAAACAAGAGACATTTCAAATGTTCTGACAGTTTATGAAAAAATATTTTCTAAATTTCCTCTGATCATTGGATTAAACATTAATACTGTATCTCAAATATTTTACCATGGCATCCATTAGTATCATGTAATTTCAATGAAGCCAAAAGTCCCTGCCATTGATAAAGAACATTGAAAGCTAATTTCAATGAAAGCCCCCCCTCCCCCCTCACCAAATATAACCCTATTAATTTTCTTGCTAATTTTGCTTTTATTTTTGTTGGAATTTCTTCTTAGATGTGTTTTCTGGTTAATTTTGATTTGTTAATTTATTTTTGTTGGAATTTCTGCTTAGATGTGTGTTTCACTTCTTTGTTTACTATATATTCTTTATCACTGCAAAATGTAGCAACTGTGGTGTTGGAATGGATTTTTTACATACAAGGGGCCAGATTCCCAACGAGCTGCTCCTCTCAGCATAAATCTACTCTAATTCCGAAAGACTTGTGCTTAGTGTAAGTGACTTACTTTAGAGTGAGGCCCGTCTATAAACTGACTTATTCTGGAGGTCAGATTCCAAAAGACCTGGCCTGCACTCAGTGTAAGTAGTCACTCACACTGAGTGCATGTCTTGTGGAATCAGGTCCAAGGTGTTTGCCTTTTCCTCATAGTTGTAGTAAGAAGGAGGGGTAAGCATCCATGCTAAAATGGTGGTTTTGCATTTTTTTTCAATTAAAGTTGTTTTAAATGCTATTGTCTTTTGATATTAGTTTCAGTGAAAGTGAAAATGATTTCAGTGAAATTACACAAATCAAAATACAGCCAAAACAACTAAAATTCTAAACAGATAATTTTGGTGATAAAATAGAAATAAGCATTTTATATTGACCTGGTTATGCATTTTGGCCTACATGATCTCTTGTTTCAATAATACATATATACAACTGAAAAGGTGACAACCCTACTCACAACCAATAGACAGAGATAGTTACTTTAGGTTATTTTATAGTTGCTATTAACAATCTTAATTGACAGAGTGAATAAACGAAAGCCTAAGATACTGCAAAAAAGATGCCAGTATAAAGGTCTTTGATTTTCCATTGTATTTGCATTCATCTTTTGGAAGGCCTACATACTATGCTGATCCATAGCTTGAAAGTCATACTTCTGAGGAACCATTCTTTGAGGTTAAGGCACCATACTTATTTGGTATGATTTCTTTATTGAATTGAATTTGGATAACAAACATTCAAAGTCTCCAATATTGCATGAGCAATACTTACACATAAATTAGAATACTGATAAATTCAATTCCAGATTCTATACAGCACAATAAGGAAGTGATACCTTGACCTTATCTTCCATGTTGAAATTGTCAAAGTTAAAAGATTAATCGGTGATAGCTCAAGGAAACTATTATCATTACCAGCTCGAGAAACACAAGAAAATACTTTGATGTAAACAATGTACAATATATTGAGATGGTGGCACACATATTTTTAATTTTTTTTCACTTGTGCTCAAAAAAGCCATACCATTTGGCTTGCACTGTCAACTTGAGCCGGGATAGAATGAATACAGACAGAGTTAAAATAATTACTAACTAGTTGCCTTATTCAGGGTGCGTCACTACAGAGGCTTAAATATTTTATTCCAAATTCCTGACAATAATTTGGGAGTACATAAAAATTACTGCTTACCTTATACCCTTATGAGTGGTCCTGGCTATAAAGAATGTCTAAACATAGAGACTATTTATTTAGTAAAAGAACTGCATTACCTTTTCACCTGGAAACATGCAGCTCTGCATCTTATATACCAAGTAAATTCTGACAGCACTCAGCAATGTGGGAGTCTTGTGGTTTTTCACTATATTATAATAGACTTCTTGGCTATCAAGAGCATAGTCAGAAGAAGAGGTTTGGAGACTATAGATTATCAAATTGTTTCCCCTGCTCTACTAATGGAACAGATTTTACCTGTCTTATCCCAAACGTTTGTACAGAATTGCTGTACTGAGTGACATTTCCAGATTATATGCTCCCGGGTAGCACTATTACAGCTCAATCGACAGCACCAACAACAGGGCTCATAGCCTGGAAATCACTAAGATAATATGCATGGAGTCAAGAAGACATTTCCAAGCAAATAAACTCCATTTTGGAGGGGAAGTAATTTTTCACATGTTTTCCCAAGAACTGAGATTTGTTTATTTGAAAGCTCCATGCCATTTCCCAATGAGTAAGTCTGCCTACGTTCTTAGGTTCATAGGTTCATAGGTTCATACTAGGCTATCTGCCCGAGGGCATTTACAAGCCTAGCCCATAGTTTTGTGGCTTACGCCACCCCTTTAGTTTGGGTAACTATGCCCATTATTTTGCTGTGCCTCTGTCGAGCAGTGACACTGAGGTAATCCCTGGGGTATATCTGCGATCTCCCATCCATTGGTCAAGATTTCTCTTGAACAAGGCCAGCGAGGTGCTGTGCCTCACATATACCAGGATTTTGTTCCACAGCATAGGGAGTCTTTGGGTGATGAATCTATCCCTCCAGCACGTCCTATTAATAGCCGTGTCAAGGTTTAAGTCTCCCGCCCTTGTGGCTCTGATGGATCTAGATTTTTTGAGGTGAAGCATGTTCATCAAATCTGGGTTTGACATGGCCTTGTATGTCAGGCACAGGTCACCTCTGAGCAAGCGTGGCGACTGAATAGAGCTGGAGTTCTTTCAGTCGGGCAGCATAGGTCAGATTTTTGAGACCCTTTATCCTTTTGGTGAGGAACTTTTGTGGCCTTTCCAGCTGCTGCAAGTGTCGGGTCAGATACATTCCGAATGGGGCATTGTACTCAATCATTGGTCTGATGAGTGATGAGTATAGGGAGACTATGACCTCCCTTGATCTAGATGTGAATCCCTTCATGATAAGGTGGGCAATGTAGAAGGTCTTCCTAACTACTTTAGCAACATGGGTGTCGAATGACAGGCTGCTGTCAACCTGGGTCCCCAGGTCCCTGATAACTTCTTCTGTGCTCAGTGGGTTGCCACCTATATGGTAGCTAGGGGTAACCTTGTTTTTCCCGAAGGGTATGACTATGCATTTTTTGGCATTTAACTTTAGGCCATGGCTCTGGCACCAGTTATCCGTTTCTGTGAGACCCTTCTGAAGGATATCTGTGTCAGATGTTTTTTCGACTACGGCACCCAGTTTGCAGTCGTCTGCAAACTTTGTCAGCCATAACCCTCCTGTGTTTGCTTGTACTTCGGAAAAGTAGATGCCAAACAAGAGTGGGCCCAGGGCTGAGCCCTGTGGGACACCACTTGTGACAGGCTTTGAGTCTGACATGGCGCCAGCAACTCTGACCCTGTGGGTTCTGTCACTCAGCCAGTTTGCAACCCATCTTGTGATGTATGGGTTAACATTTAAGCTGATGAGTTTTTCAATGATACCCGAGTGGGGTATTGTATCGAAGGCCTTCGCCAGATCGAGGTAGGCTGTATGGACTGCCTTTCCCTCATCAATGGCCTTGGTGACTGTTTCGAAAAAGTCAACCAAGTTTAAAAGGCATGATTTGCCTTTGACAAAGCCAAACTGGGTTGGATCCAAAGTCTGCAAATTTCCTATGTCTTTATTTATGAGATCCATTATGATCCTCTCCATGGCTTTGCAGATAAGGCTTGTCAAGCTAATGGGCCGGTAATTTCCAGGGTCGGTGGAGGCACCGCCTTTGTGAAGTGGGACCACAGTCGCAGCGCCACTCCTGGAGTGCGTATCCAGAGGTGAGACTATGATTAAACAGCTGTCCTAACTGTGGGTTTAATTCCTCGTTGAGTTCGTGGTGCACACAGCCGGGGACACCATCAGGTCCCATGGATGCTGTGTTTTTTGCCTTGGAGAGAGCAGTTCTCACTTGGGCGTTAGAGATGTTTGGGGGGCTGCAATCATTTGGTATAGATATCTCTCCTTTTGGGGGGGAGGGGGGGGAGTTAGCACTGAACCTGTCAGCCAGTATGTTGGCAATGTCTGTAGGATCAGTAATCTTCACATCATTTTGAACTAATTCTGAGCATATCTGGGAGTTTCCTCCCAGGTTTCTAACATAGCTAAAGAAGGCCTTATGATTGTCTTTTGAGTTTTTAGCTATTTTTCTCTCAAAATTTATTTTGGATGATTTTATGAGAGCTCTTAGTTTTTTACTTATAGTGATCAAAGGTGTCTTACCTTTTAAGGATTTTGCTCTATCTTGTAGTAGCTTCCTCCTTTTGTTGTAGAGTTTGTTTATGGCTGGGGTCCACCAGACTGGACGCTTGCCTTTGGTACAAAGAGTCTTTGTTTTGCTTGGGATTGCCTTATCCATGCAGTCCTGCAGGTGCTGGTAGAAGGCATTTGTAAGTGATTCATCGGCTTGAGTACTGTTTTCCCGGCTCGGGGCCTTAAAGGAGACCACACTAGTCTTTAGAAGTGTGAAGTCGGCTTTCGAGAAGTTCTTTACTGTGGTCTTTTTTATTTCAGGTGGGGGTGGGATGAGGACCTCCAGCGAGATTAGTTTGTGATCTGATCTCACCAGTGAGGGGTATACTTCCAGTGTTGAACATTGTGCTCCCATGTTCGTGATGATGAGATCAAGTATGTTTTCTCCTCTTGTGGGGATGGTGACTAGTTGTTCCATGGCATTTGAGTTTATGAATTCCAGGAACTTTTGGGCTAGGGTGTTTGGGCTTGAGTAGTGTTCCCAGTCTATATTAGGGTAATTGAAGTCACCTAGTATGATGGTGTTTGGAGATACATTTATTCTCTCCAGTGTTTTCAGGAAAGCCATGTGAGGTTCCTGAGTTTGTGAGGGTGGCCTGTAACATGCTACAATTTGCAGAGCAGTCTTGCCTATGGTTAATTGCACCTGGATAGTCTCCGATGCATCGTGCGTTGCCACCAATCTTGAGGTGTGGGTGTCCTTGATGAATATGGATACCCCCCCTCCTTTCTTGGTATTGTCCGGATTTTGGGGCTGGAACACATGATATGAGGTAAAACCTGATAGTGCTGGGGTGCTCTCAGGAGCCTTGAACCAGGTTTCTGTCACAGCACAGACATCGATGTTCTCCATACTGAGAAGGGCCTCGAGTGCGTGCATTTTGAGATTGAGACTTCTGGTATTGAGCAGCATTACCCTTAGTTTTTTCCCTTTTTTGTGTTCTAGGGTGGTAGGTTTAGAATTTGAGCCTTGCCTAAAAAAGGCACTATGGGGGTGGCAAGAGCCTTTGCCAATATCCAGAATCCCAGGGGTGACAGGTGCAAGCCGTCCCTTGCGAAGCAGCGTGGCTTGTCCAGCATGTCATCCCAGGCAGACAGACATTGGATCCCCTTTGAATGACACCAGAGTTTAAGCCAATTGTTAAAGCTGATCATCTTATCTCTGTATTGTGGCATCATTCTTGGTGAAGGTAGGATACTGCTCAAGGTCAGGGTCATACCTGCCTGGGCTACATAATCAGAGAACTCCTCAATGTCTCTTTTCATGTAGTCCAAGGAGGTACGTCTCAGGTCGTTTACACCAGCGTGGACAATGACTGAGTCGTACTTGTACCTGCTGTTGAGAGACCTGAGTGCTTGTGTTATGTGGCGGATTCTAGCGCCCGACAGGCAGCTTACTGTGACCTTCTCTTTACTCAGTCTGGTGAGCGGGACGTCAGTGTGTCTGACTATGGAGTCACCAATGACTAGTGTGTCTGGCATTGTGTTTGGCCTCAAGGGCTGTGACTGTTTGACACTCTGACTGTGAGGTCTATGTGTTGCAGGTGTTGTGTTCTGAGGTGGTAGTTGTTTGGGTGTCTGCTTTGGTGGCCTCTGCTGTTTTGGTAGATTTTTGATCAGAGCCTCCGAGTATGTCTTTGTGTGTTTATGTGTATGATTTGAGGTTGTGATGGTACTATGTGAGACTGGGTCTATAGTGTGTGTGGTAACCTTTTCCTCCTGTCTGGTCTTGCCAGTCCTATGTTGAGAGAGCTCAGCCTCCAGTTTGGCCGTATAGTTGCATCTCTCGCATGTATTTGTGTTTTGTGGGAGGAGGAGAGGGTTGTCTGTGTACATGAGGCAATTGTAACATTGCCTCAATATTCCCAGGTCCACCAGCTGAGCAGGAGAGGACACTAGCAACTGATCCCTCAACATGCTAGAAGGAATAGACAAAAAAACTTTAAAAGAGATTCCGGGGGATGTGGGTGACCGAGAAATGGGGTTTTGCCTTTTTGGGGTACTATCTATAACAAGAGTGCTGTATCAGGGTGATAAGTACTGTAGGAGCAAGTGCTAGGTTTTACAGATAGAGTATAGTCTACTTGGAGTCAAGTAGAGATGATCTTTTTAGTTATAGGATACGCTGATTAGATCAGTAGTATAGTTCAAGGAAGGTAGTTTTAAGGGAAAATTTGAAGAGTGGACTTTAGGTAGCCCGAATAGTTTAAACCTGCTTAACCGCCGCTGCCCTAGTGTGCAACGGTGGCAACTAACGTTCAATGATCTGAGGCTCAAATCTGACCAGTATTTCTTGACTTCAAGAACAACGGTATTAAAATTTTACCTTAAGCAAAATTGTGTAGTATTGTTATTCTGCTTACTTTCTGTCTTTTGTGATAGCACTATTGATGACAATTCCCCATCCTTCAGTAAACATGGCCCTGCTATACAACTGTAATCTCTATCAGTGTTGTAAGAAAAATATTTGCAAATCCATGTTTATGAATTTTGGTTTGAAATAAAAAGAAGCAATTCTAGTGTATATTCAATAGAAAGGGTACTCTTCCAAATCAAATGAGTCAGCACTTGATCATATTTCAGAGGAGAAAAGACGCAGCTATCTTTTCCTTTCTACTGGGTATAGTAATGTTGAGCTGAGATGCTGTGAGATGTTGCTCATGATATATAAAAGAGAAAACCAATAAAAACTAAACAAAGTGATAAGAAATTTTACAACTTAAGAAAATGTTTTGGAAGACTATGTATAACAACTGAACACAAAGAAACATAATAAATTAATGACTTTCTATATACCCTTGCTTACTTTTTCATCAAAGAGTTTTTTTGGCATTTTGATTTCACCATCTTCCATCTTGAAAATGCAAAGAAATTGATTCAAATCTGCTTTTTTTGTGAGTACAAGGGCCAATTTTTGTAGTGTACTGGATGGCTCATCTACTTGCTTACCTGTTGACTTTTCAGGAAACTGGCAATCATATCTCGACTTTCTGGACGGGTGACCACAGCATGAGCAGGGACTTTTGCCAGATGACATCTGCGATATTGATCAACAGGGGCTGTGGTGTCATCAAGACACAGCAGTCTGAAATTTTCAGATTTCAGATCTTTTGCCCAATCTGGTCGGATTTCTCCTGTGAAAGTGAAAAACTAAATAAGCTAATCTATTGAAAACTTTCTTGTGCCTCACATGAACATTAAATATTTTTAATAGTACATATATGTCCAGCTCTTTGCTTATTCTAAGGCTAAACTATGGTATTGTTTTAAAATTAAAGGAACAGGCTTGTAATTTCTATACACTACCATGCAATGGAAGACATTCTAGAAAGGTGCATGGTTGCCTGAATGAATGGCACTCTGATGTTAGCAGATAATATGTTGTGCAATTTGCATATACTTTCATACAGCAAAGTACTCCATGTGGCTTTCAAAGACCCATAACAAAAACATGTTGGACAGGTACAATAATATCAGTTTTACACACAGTGGTGATTTTGTATTTTATAATAAGAAGGGATTTTGTCAAATCGCCTTATAGAAGTAACTACTTTTATTAGGTTTTGATCATACTGTCTTGCCACTCCACAATTCTCTAGTTTGATGTTCTGGTTCTGGGTTTCGTTCTTTTCTGGTTTCAATAAGCAGGATTTTCGCTATTATCATCTCGATCGTCTGTAATTTGACTATATGGGTCTTTGATATTATGACCCAGACCCTCTCAACCATATAGATTTATAATGAACTAATGCCAAAGTGTACCAGTGACAACATATAATTTTCTATTTGGAGCACCTACAGATTTTTGAATCTTACATGTGCTTACAAACACTGGTGATTAGCAGCTACATGGATGTGTCATTGATTTTGCAAGGCTGAAATCAGACTAAACTTCTTTATTCATCTGACTGGATTATCATACATATTAACATCAAACACACAGTATGGCTGTATTTAAAAAGATTAATCAGCTGTAACTGTCATATTTCAACAGGTATGCCTTTATTCCATTTCAACAGTAAGTATTAGTGCAATTTTCTTTCTAAAGATAGTTTGCAGACATCTATCAATTATTCTTGTTTTACATATATTTATTATCTGTTCCATCCCATATACCTCTCCTTTATTTCTTAATTATAAAATGAATCACAAAATACTGGTGAAGAGAGTCAAGCAGTTTAGTGGTCAAAGGTAACAACTGTTTTAATGCCCCTAATTACCCAATTAATTTGTGTAAGTTTTAAGCTGATGATAGGTAATATGGATGCTGTTTGCTGAGGGGTCTATATCACTTTGTAGAACACTTTCTTTGTTGAACCTTTATTCATAGAACTTTAAACATCAAACACCATTTCAGCGAATAGTTATATTGTTGAAACATTAACCTAGTGAAAGAAGCTGCTTGGCTATCAGAGTGATCGTAACAAAAACAGCATTATTTTAAACTCTGCAAGGTGGGGGGCTTCACCCCTCCCCACACCCACCTAATTATATATACCAACTCTGAGAACTAAATTCTTTGAGGAAAAGGACACATTTGTAACAACAGCCAACTAACTCCCTTTACTGGAGAAAACGTTTTGATGATGTAACTATTCACTGAAATGGTGTCCGATGGATAAAGTTTCATGAATAAATGTTCGACAAAGTATGTGTTCAACAAAATGATATAGACCCATATACTGAGTTATAGTTCATACTCTTGCTCAGCCCTTGCTTCTTACACTTTTGGAAGTTTAGAAATAAATACCTTTTCCATCTAGGGTTCCTCATTAATCCTGATCACTACGGTTCCCTATTAAAATCGCGAAGGTCCACTTACCCGAATACGGAAATGTCGTCGACACATATATATCGAACTGGAAAAACATCAATCTTCCTGAAGCACAAAATCTGAAATGTCGAATCATCATGGCTGGCCCTTCTGCGGTATAGCTCCGTAAGGTAAGTGTGCGATAGTTACGGACCTTAGGGTTAGGGTGCGGGTTAAGGTAAGTGCATAGATATTAATGTATGTAAGGTTTAGTGTAGGGTTAGAAATAGGGTTTTGTTAAGTGTATGTGTGTGGGTTATTTAGTTTGTTTGGGTATAGCTCTGTAAAGTAAGTGTGCGATAGTTACAGACCTTAGGGTTAGGGTGCGAGTTAAGGTAAGTGCATAGATAATAATGCATGTAAGGTTTAGTGTAGGGTTAGAAGTAGGGTTTTGTTAAGTGTATGTGTGGGGATTATATAGTTTGCTTGGGTATAGCTCCATAAGGTAAGTGTGCGATAGTTATGGACCTTAGGGTTAGGGTGCGGGTTAAGGTAAGTGCATAGATAGTAATGTATGTAAGGTTTAGTGTAGGGTTAGAAGTAGGGTTTTGGTTAGTGTATGAAGTGGTTTATTTATTTTGTTTGGGTAGGTAATATGTAGCGAGCGGTGGAGTTGGTCAACTATGACGGTTTGAGTTTTTGAATTTTGCAGTTTAGGACGTTTGGTGTATTCGCGGTTCGGGTAATATGTGTCAATGATTACGTATTTGGTCAGTAGGACTTCCGCGGTTCTAATATAGACCCGATCACTACACCTTATAGGTAAAATTTTGTTCCATAAGATATTCTATTGCAACATATCTGATTTGCATTTAAAATTCAAAATTCATAATTGCAAAACTATAAGTAAGAAAAGAAAGCATACCAGTGTTTTCAGAGAAAGTGGTGTGTTTAAAAAAGCCAACATCTCCTTTTTCAACAAGACATCTGAAAAAAAAATAGTAACTCTGTTTAGTAACATACAGTATATATAACATATAGAATATAAATATATATATATATATATATATATATATATATATATATATATATATATATATATATATACACACACACACAAAAATAAGTAATTTGTTTTATTTCATTTCATTTAGATTTCTTTTTCTTTTTTTCTCAGGACCTGGCATAGTTGATCATAGTTTGCTGAACATAACAATTTGTTCCAAACTAAGTTTCTGATCTTTTATATTAAAGACAGTGGAGATGGCATTGCTCTCCGGAGAAAGATTTGATTTAAATAGTTTTATGCTGATTTGAAATAAAGAGGTCAACTAACTTATATTCTTTTTCCAATACTTTTTTATTGTCTAACAGCACACTTACATTTCATAGCTTCACACATTCTAGCCAAGCAAACCCTACACCATGATTAATAGGTTCATAGGTTGGTACTAGCCTATCGGCCCTAGGGCCTATACAAGCCTAGCCATAACAATTCCCTGGCTATTTCTTCCCACACTATTTACCTCCCTGGACCCCTGTCTAGCAGGGCAACTGACATGATCCCCGGGGTGAATTTCCCATTTGAAATAGTTGCCAAGAGTAAACCAAGATGATGGTATAAACATTACAATTATGGTCTAATTAATAATCAAGAGTTAAAGAATTGAAGAATAATTTCCTGCCTTTGGATTGGGTAGAGATGGCTAAGTTAATTATTGGAATTTGTGATAATATGGAATTTCTATTTTATAACAGTGTAGCTGGAGCAACTTACTCTAGAACAGTGAATTGCAAAAGTAAATTCCTAGTACGGTGGAATTATAATTAGAATAGTTTATATAACAGGAAAAATAGGACTTCTTGTGTGTGCCATACATTTCCAAATAAGTTTAATAAAAGTAAGTTCAGGGTGAGAATCAAGGAATTATCCCTAAGCATAAAAAGGAAATAAGAAAATACAAAAACTTGTTTGTAAATGATTTTATATATATATATATATATATATATATATATATATATGTGTGTGTGTATATATATATATATATATATATATATATATATATATATATATATATATATAGTTATCAACTTTCAAAACTCCAAAAGTCATATGCCAGGACCATATGATAAAAGTTTTGAAACACTGAAGGTTTTGAATGGAGATCACTGTACAGCACAGAACAGGAAATTTACCACTTTCATCAGTGCAGTGCAATCTCAGAGTTTGTATAGTTAATTATCAGGGTGTGAGGGGGATTCAAGGGGCGGGGCTTTTCCCCATGTAAAAAACATTAATTTTTTGTTTTATTATTATTATGTTTTCAAAGTTTCAAAACTTTGATCATATGGTCTCGGCCATATGAATTTTAAATTAATGACCATGGGTCTCTCCCAGAAAAGAGTGGATTTATCTTTGCTGGTGAGGAGAAACAGCTACTGCAGGTCAATGAGTTAATATGCTGTGATTTCATTTAGAGGGGATTAGGAGTTTGACTAGCAGATGGATATAGTTGTGACAGTACTGCAAGCTTTGAAATGTGTTGGTAAAGTGGTACTGAATTACAGGACACAGCTTTCAGTTTATAAGCCAATACTTGTCCTCATCCTTAGCCATAGTTATGAGTTTTGTATACTGATTGAAAACATGAGCAAGCTGACCCAAACTAAAGACAGTTGTTGGCTGGTATGCTTATTTTTTATTTTATTTCTCCTTTCTTGACCAGTCCCGATGGACTAGTGGCCTCTTTTCAGGGAAGTCCTGTAGTGAAATTTATACTGTCAGGGGAAATGTGGCCAGGGCATTACCAAACTACCCCAAATGTTTTTGGTAGGTGCCATGGGATCATTTACATCCACCTGAGCTTTCACCAACTCAAGCAGATGGGACCTCTGTTTAATGTCTCATCCAAAGAATGTTGCACTCAAGAGTTAGCAAGCAACAAAGAATAACTTGCTCATCTACCTTTAATTCAGTCTGTTATATAGCAAGGCAACTAAACATCTACACTCGCCAAGTTAACTTTGCCTTAAACACCCAGCTTACTATAATGATAACTATATTTGTTCTTTTTATGTTGATTTAATACAGATGTGGGTGTAATGCACCTGGTGCCTTTCTCAGCACCAAGGTATTTTCATAGCAGACATTGTAGGAATTAGAATTTATTCCTCTTCTTCCAGCGTCAGCATAACTTTTATTTATTTATTTATTTATTTATTTATTTATTTATTTATTTCCAGTTTGATGACTGGGGATGGGAGAAAAGCTCCGTGTTACAAAGTTTAGATACAATATAGAAAAGAAGAACAGTTTACAAATATGTTTCATGCTACAGAGCAGGTGTAATTTCTTAGGTACAGACACAATATTATTAATGAACAATTTACAGTTACATTTCATTTTAGAGAGCAGGTGTAAATTCTTAGGTACATGGTACAAATTTGATATTTACAATATGTACATATGTGTGGTAGCCTATAGATCATAGCTAGAGAGGCTAGTAATCACAGCTGGAGAGGGGTTTAGAGGTGGAGAGAGAATTATAGCACTAGGTGGGGAGAATGCAGTTGCATTTCTGTTGGAGTAAAGGTAGGAATGTAACTGAGATTTAGAGTTTTCAAAGTTTGCAGAGGTCCTTAGAGAGGAAGGAAGAGAATTCAATGTTTTTGCTAAGGAAAAGGATAGCAGGAGTTGACCAGCAGGACGACTGGGTTTTCAGACACAGATTAGGTTTTGGTGAGTAGATCTGAGAGTTCTCTGAGGGGTGTAGGGGAGAAGGATCTTGCATAGAGCAGGGCACTTAGAGGGTTGAAAGATTAGTTTGTGGGCTGTGGTAATCTGAAGATAGTCTAGATGGTTGGAGAGTTCAAGCCAGTGTAACAAATTAAGGGCAATACAGTGATGGGAGGAGTATTTGGCTTTGGTGACAAATTTAGAAATCTTATTATAACAGACTTCCAATTTTGAAGTGAGTGTGGCAGATAAGTTAATTAATAGAGGAACGCCATACATTGGTGATGGGAGTAGATAGGTAGTGGCAAGCATTTGTCTGGTGGAAGGAGAGAGAAATTGGATGTTCCTGTATAGCATACCAAGTTTTATATGGATTTCCTTAATGTTTTGCTGGATGTGAGTGTCGAATTTCAGGTGTTCATTAATAGTGACCCCAAGTAGTTTGGCAAAGGGAACAACCGCTATAGTGGAGTTGTTTTTGCTAATGATTTGGAATGAGTTTTTTTTCAAGAGGGGAAGCTTTTGAGGGAGAGAATAATAGTATTTTGGATTTATTGGCATTTAGTGAGAGGTGATTCTGAAGCATCCAATTTTCAGTGGTGGAGAAAGCAGCTTGGGTCAGTGTCTGAAGCTCTGGGAGGTTGGTGGCACTGCAGATTAATGTGGAATCACCTGCATCTTGTACAATTTTTGTATTGGGTATGGCTTTGTGGAAATTATTAATAAAGATGTTAAACAGCATTGAACCGAGTATGGATCCTTGGGGAACCCCCAGTAGGGGTGGGAAGGAAGGTTGAGGTGCCTGTCCCCCATTTTACAGCTTGAGATCTATTGGAGAGGTAGCTAGAGAACCAGGATAAGGTATTCTGGGAAAGATTAAGGTTGGAGAGATGCTTTATGAGATTGGTGTGGGAGATGGTATCGAATGCCTTGGACAGATCTAGAAGAACAGTAGAAACTATTTTTTCAGAGTCCCAGGCAAGATTTATTGTCTCTAGGAAGGAGAGAAGTGCAGTGGTTGTACTATGGCCTGGACAGAAGCTGTGTTGGAGTGATTAGTTGGTTTTTGGCTAAGAATGGCATGAGCTGAATGTGAATGCATTTTTCTAGTAGTTTGGAAATTGGGGAGGGGATGGTTATAGGGCAGAAGTTGGAGATCTTATTGTTTTTGCCTCCTTTATGGAGAGGTAGAATGAAGGCAGTGCACCAGAATGAAGGCAGTGCACCATATTTTGGGAACATAAGATTCTAGCATGGGTCTATTGATTAGGATGCTAATGGGGAGAGCAATACCATCTGCGGCTATTTTCAGGAAGGAGGATGGAATATTGTCAGGGGCATTGGAGCAAGGTCTTAATTTGGAGAGCAATTTTTTTCATATAGGATGTTGAGATGGGTTTAAGGTTGAATACAGGTGGAGAGTTGGGGGCGGAGGGTGTTGTAGGCAGTGGTGACGAAAAGGTGGATTGAGGGGAGGGGTTATTGTTAGGGAAGGTTTTGGTCAGTTTAGCTATGGAGTTAGTGAAGAAGGAGTTGAATAGCGAGGCTATTTCAGGGTCAGATTTGCTGGTGTTAGGACAGGGGTTGCTTTTGGTACCTGGGATGAGAAGAGAATTAATGGAGTTCCAGAATTGTTTTGGGCTTTCAGATTGGTTAGATTGGAGTTTAATATAGTACGACATTTTGTCTCTGATGATTTGTTTTTTAGCAAGATTACGGAGTTGTTTATATTTAAGAAATGTTTCCGGCTGCTTGTTTTGATGGTATTTTTTCCAGGATTTGTCTCTTTGTAGCATAAGTTTTTTGGTATCTTTGGTTAGTCAAGGGGCGGACTTGGTTTTTACTCTTTTTGTTCTTGGTGGCGCTAGGGAGTTGAGGATGTTTAAGAAGGAGGAGTTGAAACATTCTACGGCATTATTTTTAGTGGGTTCCAATTTGTTTGTTTCAGGGAGTTAGAGAAGGTAGATGGGTCAAAGTTTGTGAGGTTATGTGTGTGGATGACTTGGTGTAGGTGAAGAGAGGAGTGGGAAGCTTGGTAGATAAATGCTGGCAAGTGGTCTCCTATAGGGTCAGGTGTGATGCCAGAGTTTAAGATTTTATTGGGATGGGAAGCTAGGATCCAGTCTAGTGTGGTACCTGGGGGGGGGGGGGTAGTTTTATTGGGCCTGGTGATGGAGTTAGTAATTTGTGTATAGTTAAATAGATTGACGAATATGGTGGGATTGGGGTTATTGATTTTATTCCAATTGATGTTTACGTCTCCAAGTATATAGTTCTCCTGCTTAATATTGGTTGAGGTCCAGAGGAGTATGTCCTCCAGAGTAGTGATGTTGTTACCAGGGGGGATATAGAGAGCAATGATACAAATGCTTTTGTGGTTATTTACTTTTAGCAGGCCTGTTACTAGTTCCGCATTATTGAATGTGGGGATAAGATTAGGGTATGGAGTGATGGGTAGTAGGCTAGAGTAGATTAAGTCTACCCCACCACCATTTCTGTTTGGGTGGTCATGTCTGAGGGACTGGAATCCAGGAGGAAGGATTTCAGAGTCACTAATGTGAGGTTTTAGCCAGGTTTCTGAAATTGCTACAATGTTGGGTTGGTTGTAGTTCACTCAGGCATGGAATTGGGTTACTTTATTTCTTAAACTTTGTGCATTAATGGTGAAGAATTTGAGGTATTTATGGCTAGCTTTATAGTTTGAGGTGGGGAGATTAGCAGTTCAGGTAGTGTTTGGTCCAGGATTTTGATGTATGTTTCGAGCTAAACAGAGGTAGTTGAGGAAGGGTAGTAGTATTTTTGATTTGGTGTTTAGTAGTTGTGGGAAGTAAAGTATTAGCTTAGGAGTGTAGTACTTAGTTGAGGGGGGAAATAATTTTATTTTGAAGTAGTGGAGTGGGTTGGGTTGAACTAGTGAGGTGGATATGTTGTGGAAGCATGTTTTTGAGTGAATAAGAAAGGAGGTTGGGAGTGGGGGGATAGGAAGGGTGGGTGAAGTAGGTTGTGGGAGTAGAAGGTAGTTAGATATAAAGGGAGTAAGACTAAAATGCAAATAGTTGGGGTGAGAATGGTTTGAGGTAGGAGTTCAGGCATGGTGGATTAGTGTAAAGATATAGTAGTGGGAGATAAATTAGGAAGTTAGGTGAGAGGGGAGGAGTGACTGAGATAGGCAGGTGGAGGAAAAGGGGGGTGGGGCTGTAGAGGAGGTGATTGGTTGATAGAGAGAAAAGGGGGTGGGGCTGTGGAGGTGGTGTTTGGTTGATAGAGAGAGGGAGGGGTTTAGGGTTCCAATAAAGGTAGGAGTACTGGGGTCGGGTGAGAATTGGGGGCAGGGTAGGGGAGCGGAGTGAGCCCATAGTGCGAATGGAGTGGGAAGAGCTAAAGAAAAGGTGGCTGGCTGAAACCAATCAGTCAGCTGAAGCAGAAAAGTGTGCTTTGTGAATGAAGTACAGGGACAGCAGGGGAAAATGAGGCTGAGGGGGAGTAAGGTGGTGAAATACAGCTCAAGTCAAGTCAAAGCAGGCCAGTGGGGCAAGTATGAATGGGAGTGGGAGATAGCTTGGAAGAGAAGGAAAATAGATTTAGGAAATCTTAATCAGTAAGTGGGAGTGCAGTGCCACCTAGTGGTGAAAATATATATGAGGTAGCATAGGAGGTAAGGTAGTTAAGGACTGCTGTAGGCTGCTTGGCAAGTGTGGGGTAAAGCACAGGCACCACAGTGGTGAGCAATAGTAAAAGACTGCAGTACATACACTTTATAGTTTGGTCACTATTGTCAAGTACTCTGGACTTCTCTTAGTTCAGCACTCTGTTTTATCCCTTGCTGTTCTCTCAGTGGTGTTTGAACCCACTGAGCCATTGCTGTTATATAACGACAATTACAGTTATTTGTCATAGTGTTATCCATCCATTAACAACACTCTTAGCATTTTATGTACTCCCTTTACTATCAGCTGTGGGTATACCTCTCAACCTCTGAACACATAGTATTGGTGTTTAAAACTCATAGCAGAAGGCCAGAAACAGGAACAATGTCTTATTTTTCCCTACACCTGTACAGGTACATGCCACTTAATGTCTGGGATAGGTTTTATCTCACAGAACATTAAGTAGAATGGATATTTAGTGAAAAACACCCTAAACTTTGTATTGTGCTTTGCTTAACGTCCATCTGTACAACAGCCATTCGCATTTACATCCACTTAGCACAGTATGGATGTAAATGTTGGATGTTGTGTGGAAGGACATCAAGTGGCATATATCTGCATACACTAGGACCTATATTGTTAGTGATACAGAATCACTGCACAAATATACTTTATTTAATAATGTATGTACTCATAAACAGGTCTGACCTCATGAGGAACATCAGTAAATCTAGGATAAGTAAAAGTAAATCTGGGGGCCTAAACCATATTAGTTGGGAAGTATGACTGTGGGAGCTTGCTGTTATATAATACCAGTGGTTTTGTAATTTAAATGTATCCCTCCCTCACACCCTATAAACATATCTTTCATCTGTCCTGATTTTTGCAAAATGTCCAGATTTATGCCTCTTAGTTTTGGTCTGTCATTTATAATTTGTAATTTTCTGGCAAATCAATGAGGACTGATGTCACTAAATAATAAGACATTTCAGTTTCAGACTTCATATCTTTCATAGTCCACGGTGGTGGTGCTGCGGTAGCATTGTCGCCTCACAGTAAGATGCTGACCGGTTCGACTCTCAGCTAGAGTGTCTTCTGCATGGAGACATGTGTGAATGGGTGTACCTTCGTTGAAGGTTGTGTGTTAAGTCTGGCAACTCAGCACATAAAAATCAACTGCCAATCATTAGCAGATCGGAGTTCTGCTGTGGTGACCCCTAACCGGGAAAAGCCGAAAGACACAACAACAACGTCATGTCCTTCATGTTAATGCAAAACCCTTTAGTATATTAATATTCTAAATTGAAAAGAGTACTATTTGAAAATTGTCCCAATTTTTGTGTCTTTGTCCCCCCATTATTTTTGGCTTTGTTCAGAATTCTTGTAATTACAGTTTGAGAAATATGCCTGAAATAGCAACTCAATGCCCTTCCAGAAGATTTCCAGTTCTGCAAAGTCACAGAATATGTGGCTCCAAGAACCCAGTCCTTTTACCAAATCTTCAGCATTTCAAGGAGATACTGGAGAACATATGTACCAGTTTTTGCCATGAGTAGAAATATCTGCATTACCATTTGTTGTAAAGCATTTGCTACTGCACTTGCAAACATTTTTCTGTATTTGGGAACCTTTCTCACGGTTTGCGAACTTATTTCCAAGGATTCCTGATACTGCACAAATTCTGCCTTTTGTTGTAAAGCATTTATTCCTGCACATGAGTTCACAACCAATTCATTTTACATTAAGAGGATTTGTCTGCACTCTGGTGAGAGCAGAGAGCTGGTTCAACCCATCCAAGTTGGGAAATGCTGGTGGAATGCTTATTTTGTGTTTATCTGATTGGCCTGAGGGCTTAACTGTGTAAAAGTCTTTCATCTTGCTGGTATAAAAGCCTTACATTTTTGTGAGACTGTGCTCATATACATTCAGAGCTTTCCTCTGCCTAGCTTGGACAACTGTGAATGTAAGTATTTTTTTGGCACTTGTTTTAACTATTTCAGTGCCATTAATTCATTCACTCCAGTGGAGCTCAGGAAGTTTGCACTGTAACTTCCAATGGGCAAAACCTAAGCCTTTTGACAAAATCGAATTGTCCTCAAATTTCAAACAAATGTTAATATTTCTGGAACCACATAGGTTATGAAAGAAGTATAAATGGCAAACTCTTCAGCACAAACTATTTTTATAGTGATATTATTTTTTAGGTTCTAGGTCTTAAACTGAATTTTATAAGTCACAGTAAATGCAGTAACTATTACATTTGTAGTATTTTATAAACAACTTACAACATCTCCGCAACCATTCAAGTTACACACCTATCAGCAGTATTTTATTCATCTAGCTGAGAGCTTTCATATGAGGCTAAGGAGTTCTGTCTGTGTTACTTGGTTGTTGAAATATGTAGATAAATGTGAAAATTATATCTATATCAATTAATATCACAAAAACAACAGTAAATATCTATTTACCTGCACTAGATAGAGGTCAAATATTAATGCAGTTTAGTTTGCCATTGTGTAAGCTTTAAGATGAAATATTTTAAAACTCTGTGCATAGCATGGTTTTGTAATTATTGATGCAAAAATGAACAAGCAATATTTGATGCCTAGAGGCATCAGTAGGAGTTAAGTGCAGGTGCATCTGGAGGCGTCACTCAGGTGCAATTAGTTAAACAGTTATCTGCTCCATTTATTGATTTGGTTAAATTTATCACTGTTTTTCAGCCTGCACTTGCTAAAGAAATGCCATCTGTTTGTTACTGTACTGCTCTAAGATAGTGTGAACAATATTCTGATATTTTCTAACCTCCTGAAACTGTAAAAGCTGTTCATAGATTTATAAGTTCATAGGTGTTTTCTAGGCCAATGACCACAAAGGCCTTTTTAAGCCTAGCCATGCATCCCAAATCTCTGACAAGTTCTGATACCCTTGATAAGCATAAGCATGCGCCTGGGAGATGAACCAATTACAGATTACCTGTGTCCATTAGAGACATAGGTGCCAAACCAGGGATGGATTTCCGGTTTCCTATCTAACTGTCCAAGTTGCACTTGAATTGGGTTAGGGAGGAACTCTGCTTCACATGGATGGGAAGCCTGATCCATAGACGGGGTAGTCTCTGGGATACATATCTATCTCTACAGCAGGTCCTATTTGTATCACAGGCAAGGTTTAAGTCTTTAGAATGGGTAATTCTGGTGCTGTTTGTTTTGTGGGTATGCAGGAGATCCACCATAGTGGGGTCTGACAATGCCCTGTATGCTAGATATAGATCTCCCTTCAAAAGCCTGTAGGAGATAGAATACAGGGATAGGGCCTTGAGGTGGTTGGCATAGGACATTTTACTTACGCCATATAGTCTTTTAGTGAGGAATCTCTGTGGAGGTTCCAATTGTTGGATATGCCTTGTTAGGTACATGCCAAAGGGGGAATGTACTCAATGATAAATCTGATGAGTACCGAATACAGCGTAACAATGACTTCCTTGGACTTAGATGCCATACCTTTGTTTATAAGTTGCGCAACATAGAATGATTTCCTCACCACTGTAGACACATGATGGTTAAAAGGTAGATAACTATCTATCTGCATCCCTAGGTCCCTGACTACTGGGTCAACTCTAAGGGGTGTGTTGTCAATATGATAGTTACCAGTGATGGATGACTTTCCAAAGGATACTATTATGCATTTCTTTGCATTTCTGGGAATTATGTTTTTTTTTTGTTGTAAACCATTTGTTACCACACTTGAGCTCAAACCAAGTTTGCTTTATATTAAGAAGGTTTTATTTTCCACTCTGGTGGGAGCAGAGGGCTGATTCAATCCATCTGAGTTGGGAACTGCTGGTGAAAGGCTTATTGTTTGTTTAGTTGATTGACCTGAGAACTTAACTGTAAAAATCTTTCATCCTGCTCATGTAAAAGCCTTACATCTTTGTGAAACTGTGCTCATATATTCAGAGCTTCCCTGTGATGGGCTTGGATACCTGTGACTACAAGACCTTGGTTTCATCTAAAAACCATCTGTGTACCTACAAAGCTGATATGAATATTTTTTTTTGCACTTGCTCTATCTCAGTACTCTTTAACAGTTTTGTGCTGCATTTATTGATTTGGTTGAATTTACCACTGTTTCAGCCTGCACTTGTTAAAGAAATGCCATCTGTTTGTTACTGTACTGCTCTTAGATTGTGTTAACAGTATTCTGATATTTACTAACCTCATCTTATACTGCAAAAGCTGTTCTGAGTTTGCCAAAGTTCTCTTGAGTTTGCCAAATATTTCTAAGTTTTGCAAAGTTTTTCTATGTAGAATTCTGCCTGTTGGTGGGAGCAGAGGGCTGATTTAACCCAACTGAGTTGTATACATCTGGTAGAAGGCTTATTGTGTGATGGTTTGAGGGCTCAATTGCGCAAAAATCTTTCTTCCTCTTGGTATAAAAGCCTCATGTTTGCATGATGTACAAATGTGGTTACCCATGCCTTATATATTAAGCAACCACTTCAGTTTAAAATCCTCTATAGGAAACACTCTCCATAGTCTCCCACTGTTCATAGCTGCTCGAAGAGCTACCATTTTCACAGAGGGAAGTATCACTGCAGGTCATTTAACAGTATACTACTAAACACTCTCACGTAGACATTTAAGTCACTACTAAGGATTTATTATAATGGATAGGCACTTCCCTGTGATCTTTGTTTCTTGCCTGGTGGTAGCATTCCCATCTATCTGTTATTTTTGTGGACTATCCAGAAATCAAACATATTGTCTGGTAGTCCAGAAAACACTGTGCAAACTCCAGTATTCTGTACCAAAAAGGGAAGACTATCAGAGTTTGTTAAATCGGCAGAAAGAAGTAATCAGGAACAGAAAAGGAGGGTGTTCCCCCCTCATCTGACATGATGATGATGTCACAAAATGGGTGGAAAGTGGGCTGGAGAGGGGAGGAAATGGGAGGGATTATGGGAGGTGCAAGGAGTATGGCCTTGGTCCAGTTTTAGCAACAACGAAAGGTGGGAATCCTACCTGGTTGATATCGACATCCTCAGACAGTGTAGTAACTGCTTCATTTTCACTGATAACTATTTAATTTTAGAACATACAAACACAGTGTTTGAGAAATGAAGATACACAATGCCATTCAAGAAAAAGCTCTTACATACACTCACACAAAAAATGCAAACCAGTTTGTGAGCATTGTGAAGGCTGCCAGCCCAGCTAGCTAGAATTTTGTAAATAATTCTATGTCATTGTAAATATTAATATGATTCATAGGCTTGTCTACAAATGTAAGTAACCTGTATGTTATGTGCTGAGCTTCAAAAATGTAATCACAGTGCACCCTTCTGCCCTACAGCATACTCTCTAGCTTGAGCATTCCTGTCTTACCAGACCTTTTTCTGCTGTTGGGCTTCTGCCAGGTTCTCCTGGGCCAAGCCCATGAGTTCCCTGAGCCTTGTCCAGAGGTTTGGGACATATGCCACAACAGACTTCTTGTGAGATTTACACACAGTCTCCCACTCATCTCAAATTAAATCTAGAGTTCCCCTTCACCCTATGCCCATACAACAACTCAAAGAGTGAAAAACCTGTGGATTCCTGAGGCACCCTCTGTCCCACTCCCTCTTAAACTGGTCTGCAAATACCCATAACATGGTCTTGAGTGTAGAGTTTAACCTCTCAATAAGACCATTAGTCTGGAAATGGTAGGGGTGGTCTTTAGGTGCTTCACCCCACAGTACTTCCACAGAGAAGTCAGCAGGTCTGACATGAAATTGTCACCTCTGTCAGTTAGTATTTCTTTTGGGAAACCTACCCTGCTGAAAATCTCTAACAAAGCATTTGCCACCTTTTCTGCCTCAACAGAGGACAGAGCCACTGCCTAAGGGTATCTTGTAGCATAATCTACTACCACTAGGATATACTTTTGTCCTGTGGAACTTGGGGTACTCAGAGGCCCAACAATATTCATAGCTACCCTCTAAAATGGCTCCTCAATCACAGGCAAAGGCATCAAAAGAGCTTTCACCTTGTCTCCTGCCTTGCCTACCTTTTGGCACTGCTCGCAGGTCCTGTAGTACCCTGTTACATCTCTGGAAATCCCAGGTTAATAGACGTTCTGCATAACATGTCTCTTTGTACATTTTATGCCCATAGGACCTGCAACAGGAATATCATGGGCTATGGCTAGAAGTGCCAGATGGTAGACTCCGGGCACTACCATCTGCTGTGTTCTCTCACACTCTAGCCCTCCCTCAGGGATCCACTCTCTGTACAGTAACCCTTTGTCCCAGTATACAGAATCCCCCTTCCCTTGAGAATCAGGTGTCACACTAGCTACCTCTCTCAGGCCTTGTAATGTAGGGTCTGAGAGCTGTGCCTGTTTCAACTGTCTCTTTGTAACCCTTCCTAGCTCCCCTTCCACAGGAAGTCTGGCATCCTCTGACAGTGGTGCCTCACTGTCAGCCTGGGTACTACTACTTACCTTTGCCCTTGCAGTCACTCTGTCCAAGGGAACATAAGTACCCACAAGCAGCTGTGGCTCACTTTTAGTCTCACTGCTACAGGGTAGCTCCCTCCCTGAAGTAACCATCTCACCAGTCTTGGCTGCAAGTGTGTGGTCTGTCTGGGTCTCCTCTAGGCTACCAGACCCACATGCTTGTCTCCAAGCCTGACTGCATGTAACTGCGTAAACACATGGTGCTGCATTATCAAAATCATTCCCTGTCAGGACATCTGCAGGGATATCCTCAAACACACCTGCTTGCTAGCTTCCTTTTCCACCCACCCAGTCAAGGTGAACCCTAGCCAAAAGTATGTGGAATGGGGTCCCTCCTAAAGCTCTGACTGGAGTAGACTGTTCAGGCAAGTAGTGCTCCTTTGTAACCATTGCAGGCTTCACAATGGTTATGTCAGAGGCTGTGTCTCTCTTAGCAATGGTCTCTTTGCCATTCACTAAGATAGGATATAACCTCTTGTGGTAGTTTGGTACCCTTGTTGTCTCGACACAAATTACTGCTGACATTTTTTCATTCCCACTTACTGGCTCTCCCACCTTTTGTTCCCCACCTTGCCTCTGTGGACATCTATATGCTACATGGCCCCACCAGTTGCATTTAAAACATTTAACCCTAGGTCCTGGACATGTACCTGAACTAGTGGCTTCCCCTGCTACTGGCATATTCTGTTGGGGCAGTCTGGGTTGCCCATCATGGATTCTCTTAGACCCATGAGCAGCACTAGGTGTCTCTTTCCTGTGCAGTGATGCCTTGCTTGCTAGTTATAGGTCTCTCTTCTTCCCCAACTCATCTACAGTAAGGCATTGTCTATCAGCTAACCAGAATCTCATGTCCTCAGGCAAAGTGCAAAGGGCTTGCTCCCTCACCAAAAGTGGTGAAATGACATCCACTCACCCATCTATGAAAACAAGTGCTTAGTTCAGAAACATATTCACACACTTTCATCTGACTTGCATCTATGCTCATGAAACTTTTTTCTATAAGTGTCAGGTGTTATCCTAGCAAACAGTTTTTTACAACATTATAATTTAAGCAGTCATTATCAGACAGTTTGGACAGAACAGTTACACCTTTACCATGGAGTAAAGGTGTCAGGAACCGTACCCAGAGCCTCTGATTAACATCATACTCTTTACATACCTTCTCAAACATATGAATGAAACTATCAAAATGATCCCCCTCTGTAAATTATGGAAGAAGTTTACTGACCTTTATTGCTTCTGGTGTTTGGTTACTCCCTTCCCCATTACCTCCATGACTCTGGGAAAGAGTCAGCATCGCCTTTTCATGTTGCCTCTGCCTCTCCTTCTCCTCAGCTTCCAGACGTAGCAGTTCCACATTTTCCTCAGTCTCTAGATGCTTCAGTTTCTCTGCTGCTTCTATTTCCAAATGCTTGGCCTAAAACTCAAGTCTCTTTAACTCCAGATGGATTTTTATGTCCTCTGTGGAAAAGTTGAGCTGTCCATTTTCTGAGTGTTGTACATCTCCAAGGCCAGTCTGATTGTTGTCCTGGTTGCTATTCTCTGATGCAGCTGTGACTAAAGCTGCAATCATGTCTCCCTTAGTCAGGTTGGCATGCACCAGTCCTTTAGCCTGGCACATCTCAGCCAACTGGCTCCTTGTCAGCTTGCCATACTCCTCTGCTGACATGCTTGTCTGGTCTCCCTGACTAACTAAGCTAACAAAAAAAAATAAAACAATTGTGATATGAACTCTGAATGTTCACAGTGTGGCTGATTTAGAGTACAAAAATACCTTCAGTGATCACTGTACACAAACTACAGGAATTCAATATCCACACCACTGCAAGCCAATTAATATGTGATGTGGCTATCTCACCACTATCACCCAACTAATATGTGATGTGAATATCTCACTACTGCCAAACAATTAATATGTGATGCCCCTGCATTGACCCAGTAATCAAAGAGCCTCAGTCCTCACCAGAAACACCAGTCAGGGACGTGCACATTGGGAGGATGACAAGTACACACACAGTAAAGTACAATTTCCCTTAAGAGCACACAGAGATCACAGTCACTCTGGGGCTGGTTTCTTCCTCTCTCTCCAGATCCCCAGTAAGACTCCCTACTGGTACAGCTATAGCATTAAGATCTCAGCCGAGTGGTCAAGCCAAAACCTCCAGCACCCTCTCTGTCAAACCAGTGCTTTGTGCCCCTGCCCAAGTAGCTGACACACATGCACACACTTTGAGATTTGATTTATATACAGACACACAGACACTCTTGGGAAAGGTTAGCACAGGCTCCCTAGCTATGCCCCCTTCTGCCCAGACTATGCGGTAGTACCAGCTGCCACCAACCACTCTTACTTATCAGCTACTATAAGGCCCTTACAAAGGGTGACCAATTCTACTGTGTGATGTTACTATTATCCAAATGGTAAGTGCAACCAGAACTTTTAAGACTATTCAAGAGTGGCCTGTACAGTATCACCAAATACATATATAAGTACTCCAATCATTTAAATACCTCTAACAAAACCAGCCACAATTAAAAGGTTTAAATATATTTAATAATAAATAATAACAGCACAAGACAATACTCATTAACTCAACACAATGACAACAGAGTTCAGAATTACAGGAAATACTTTAAAACAACATTGCAGGACAGTCTCACATAAATACAGAAAACATCTAGACTGATATTATTATTTTCCTATCTATCTGTAAGGGATATACATGATCTAAGTCTTACTTATAGAGCAAGGCAAATGCAAGTGCTGAATGTTTACAGGTCCTGAGACAAATACAAAATGCACAGACTTTGTCTCTGAGATAGTTCTTAAATTAATAATAGACATTACTGCTGGGTCAGCTAGATGACATCACTATTTGACATCTGCCTCTAGTTCCCAGACTAAACAAATACCAACAACATTTAACATGTTTCTATGAAAAATACTTATCTCTTAGAAGCTTGCCTGAAACTGGAAGTCGTAAAACAGTTAACAATTTTACATTTTAAACCTAATAATTATTTCTGTATTAAGACAATAGAAAAAACTCTAGCTGTAGACATTCTGTCTTCTAGCTGTGATAAACACAGTCATAAAACTCTTTACCTATTTTCTCACAGTTTGCAAGTTAACTCTGTATGTCCCAATTTGTACTATGAAAACATACATTTGCAAAGGCAAATAGTCCATATACATTTCTGCTCTTTTTCAGCAGGGTGCACTGTGGTTACATTTTTGAAGCTCAGCACATAACATACAGGTTACTTACATTTGTAGACAAGCCTATGGATCATCTTAATATTTACAATGACATAGAATTATTTACAAAATTCTAGCTAGCTGGGATGGCAGCCTTCACAAGCATTACACCCAAAGCATTCACTATCAATAAACACAAAGACCCACATATGCAGAGGAACTCACTTGTAATCTATCCAAGCCTCCAAGACCTCCTAAAAGCATTTCTCAGTGGCCCTGCACACACTGAAAAAAGAACAGCACCTCACACAATGCATAACTTTGAAAATCTTAGTAGCCCTGCTTCCAATCCCATAAGGCAGCACACCACACAGCCAAACACTGACGTTATTGGGGATTTCATTGTAAAATGTACTGATGTCCCCCTTAACAGTCTAAATAAGGAGAAGATCACAGTGAGCTGTCTGTCTGGAGCCAGAATCCACCAGATCATGCTTGCATTTAGGTCTTTAAACCACAAGTACCAGTATGCTGGGCCATGTCCAGCACAAGGTGACCAAGGCAGTCATCTAGGACCCACTGGTTGGGAGGGGGCCCAGGCTGGCTGGCAGAGGGCTGCTGGCTGGGGATTCCCATGTTCATTTTTTAATTAAAAATAAAAAAAGACAATTATGTTTGTTTTTTAGAGGTTTTCTTCTTTAAGAACGCCCTCTGTGTCCAGTTGCAGCATTTGTGTGTGTATCGTCACCCAGACCTGTTGTTTAGTTACATCTTCTGTTCCATGCACGTGAAATTTGAATAGAGGACATCCCTGCTTTGGACAAGTACAAGGTGTGTGTGTGTGTGTGTGTGTGTGTGTGTGTGTGTGTGTGTGTGTGTGTGTGTGTGTGTGTGTGTGTGTGTGTGTGTGTGTGTGTGTGTGTGTGTGTGTGTGTGTGTGTGTGTTTGTGTGTGTGTGTTTGTGTGTGTGTGTGTGTGTGTGTGTGTGTGTGTGTGTGTGTGTGTGTGTGTGTGTGTGTGTGTGTGTGCGCATGTGTGTGAGTGCGCATATGCATGCATGTGTAAAATGTCCTAGTTAGGGGTGGCAAGTGGTTAGTAATTTACTCAGGCTCAAACCTTGTACCATAGTTACAGGAATCAAGAACCCCCATCCTCTACCCCAGCTACCAAGTGTTCAGTTGCATTTTCAAGGAATTGAGTTTCATGTGTATTTTCAAGGAATTGTTTCAAGTGCATTTTTCAAGGAATTGTTTCAGTTGCACTTTCACGGATTTGAGTTTCAGGTATATTTTCACTGAATTGAGTTCCACTTGTATTTTCAAGGAATTGTTTCATGTACATTTTTCAAGGAATTGTGAGCTTCAAGATGAGATACGTTTGCTGCTGCTCATGCTAAGTCTGTTTATAATGTGCAACTTTTTTTAACAAATGATATCACTATTGTGCTATAGAATTGAAAAGTATTGTTTGCAGCTCAACAGGTGGCGCATTTGCTTTTGATGCAGAAAGCTGTGGGTTCTATACCTCAACCTCTTAGCCCATGAAATCTGGAGAAAGCTTGACCTCGAATAATAGGGTATGTATTAAAATACATTTTCTAAAGAATATGAAGTCTGAAACTCAAATGTATGACATTATTTACAAATGTCATTCCTCAGATCATCTCAATGACTTGCCAGAAAACCAAAAACTTTTATGAGGAACAGACATAACTTTTCAGGAAAAATGTGGACAATTGAGAGGTATGGTGGATTCTACTCCCACAGCATGTAGATGGATTGCTGATACTGTGTTGTACTTTAAGGGGGCAGGGTTGGGGTGGTGGGGTGCTGTAGTCCCGAGTATGTCATCCTTTGGATGAGTCGCCTAGTAACTATGAACCTGTTATCAGTTTGCCATCCATTCCCTATTACAATATTACCAGGTTACTTTTTTTAATATAACATAGACAATTTATTCTTCAAGGGCAGCAGCCAATGAATTTCTAGATGAAACACTGACATATAAAGTTATTTGCTAAAAGCAGCCTCTTCATTAGTTACATATCTCTTTAATGTGGAATTATTCAGATGACTTTTACTTCTGTGGTGATTGTGCATATGGACTAATATTAGGTGGACTGTAATGACAGAACTTTGAGTGGTCTTTTATGGTTAAAATATTCTGAATTGAGCTGTTTTGTCATTAGTTTTGATTCACACATTTTGTTTCTTTGCTTACTGAAACAATGTTCAAAACTACAAATTTAAAACACGCTCTAACAAGTGGTGCTGAATTATAAAAGGAATATAATTTAATACAATCAAGAAGGTGAATCAAAGAACTCATGCATGATTAATAGTCATAAAAATGTGTGCAAGGAGCCTATGATTTGAAAACAGCTCAAAAGTAAACTTTGTCCACCACTGCAGGGATGCATTTTCTTTGAATGTGGGTTTCAATGCCGTCTCAATGAATGTGAGTTTCAAGGGCAGAGAAGTTTTAATGCTAAGTCTGTTTTCATTGTGAGACTGTATTGCTTTATTTACTAAATGTCAGTGTTTTTGGTAAAAAAATTAAAATAAAAGTTTTAAATTAAATTCAAATATTTGTAATCATTGTAGAAGTAAAACAGAAAACAGTATGCACACTGAGAGGTTTGAACGGCTTTTATGGTAACTGGGGAGAAATAGCCAAGTAATGGGACACTGGAGTGGCTGCAGGGGGAGAGGTGTCTGTGTATGGGGGGCTGGGTGGCTGTGTATGGGAAGCCCCAATCCATTACCCTGCCTAGGGCGCCATTTGACTATGATCTGGCTCTACCAGTATGACACGGTTATAGTCCACCTGGGCATAAATGACCTAAGATGTACCTCCCTGGACTACATGAATAGAGACATGACTATGTGTCCCAAGCATGTATGAATCAAGCGGGTCTATATTGGGTGCTCGAACGTTCAAAAGTTCGAGTGTCATATGGTTGACACCATATGATGAAACTTTTGAAACTTTGAACGTTTTAACGGAGATCTCCATACAGCACAGAATGGGAAGATTTCCCTTTTCTGCACTGTAGTTCGATCTTGGAGTTGGTATATTTAAAGAGCGTATGGTGTGGGGGGTGCAAGGGGGCTTGCCCCCCTGCTTAAAAAGTTCAGGTAGGCTATTTGTCTAGTTTTTTTTTTTTTTTGTGGATGTTCAAACTTTTAAAAGTTCAGTCATATGGTGTAGACCATATGACACACGAACTTTTAAAAGTTCAATCATCCAATATAGACCCGAATCAAGCATTGAGTAGCATCCTACCTTCACCAATGATGATTCCACAGTAGTAGCAAAAAATGATTAACTTCAACAATTGGCTTTGTTTTTGGTGTCACAACAAGGGTATCCAATATCTGTCAGCCTGGGTAGACATGAATGATAAACCACAATATTTTTCCAGAGATGGTTTGCACTTATCACCACTTGGCTTCCGGATACTGGCAAAAACTTTAAATGTCTTCATAGTGCATTTTTAGGTTATGCCAAGTTGAAAAACCCTCCAACATAACAAAAATCACTCACAACTACCTAAAGGAACTGCTGTTCAGTGCTAGGAGTTTAAATAAAAAGCTGCACTCATCAGAGGCACTCTTCACCCTGACGAATGCAGGTATATGTGCAGTCACACAGACATGGTTCAGAACCATGGAAAGCACCCTGGCTATCAAAGGCTACAATGTCTTTCATATATTTCAATCCCCTCAGCTCAGGATAAAACTAATGGTGGAGGTGTCTTAGTGTTCATAAAGGACAAGTACACTGCTAGACTGGTCCAACAAAATGACTCTCTTGAGCTGCTCCATGCTCAACTAATCATGGGTGTGAACTCCTATTATTTCCTTGCTAGCTACAGATACCCTAACATGAGTTTGGAAAACCACATCGCCTACCTAATCCTACTGGAATCTCTAAACATTCAGCCTAACACCATACATATGGGTGACTTCAACTAACCCTCCACAAACTGGGAGACTTATACACCCCATAATTCACTTGTTCAGAGGTTTTTGGGCTTTATCAACACAAACACCCTGGAACAACTAGTTAGCTCCTCAACTAGAGGTATAAATATCCTATACCTAGTACTCACAAACATAGGGGGATGCTGCCACCTCCCATCCATTAACTCCTCCTCCTTGGTAAGATCTGACCACAAAATGATTACCTTTAGTAGTGAAACTAACCAAGAACCCCCATTAAATTCCAAACTGTTAAGAACTCTATTAAGGGTTATTATCTCAAACTGATAGCTTATTAAACTTCCAAGCCTCTCCGAACTTGGATGACACTGAGGTTTGCTCTGAGCTGTACAGAAAAGCTTTGTACAACCACATTCATAGCTGCATAGAGGAGGCAGTAACTGTCTGAGTCAAACCCATGATTACCTGTAAAAATAAACCACCCTGGTAGACCCCTAGCATAAATATGCTATTCAACAAAAGGAAAAATTCCTTTCCAAAGCCAAGAATTAACAGACAAAACAGTGCAAAAAATACACTCATCTCTCTAAACAAACAGCTGATCAAATCCACCAAAGCAAACTACAAGGCAAAGATAGCCTCCCAGGTGAAAGATAACCATCAGGCATTTTTAAATTATGTGAAAAAAACAAAGCCAGTTGGAAAAACAAAAACCACAATCTTTAATAAAACAATTCAGTTAAGCACTTTCATGTGGTATGTCAGACATCATCAGAACCAATAAACACTTTTAAGTCAGCAGCTTATGAAGTTGAATTAAAAAACACACCCATCCCTAACCTCCAATAATAAATGAGCATTGATCACACACCCTAATAACATCCAATTAAATAATCTCATATACATCATCAGTTACTAGGCAAAAAATATATACTTAACGATAAATCAACAATAATGTTATACTGTTATAGCCCTTCTTTTCAATTCACTCAAAATAGAAATACATTAATTCAGTCCTGGGGAACTGGCAGCATCCAATCTCATTTGCCACACCATTTCTTTGTGTAGCAACTGGTTTTCCCACTCCCCCGACGATGGTGACACTTTGATTTGTTCGAGAATCAAAAAAGTAAACTTGTTGAAATTAATACAGCACATAGAATGACTAGCCAATGCACTTCTATGCTTCTTATATAGCTTAAAATGGAATCTATCAGGGCCACTATAAACACTGTTTAACCACAGCCTCTGGATGGGCTACTGGGCTTTGTTCCGAGGAATGGAGGACTGCAACTGTGGTTCCTCTGCACAAGGGAGGCCCATCAACTGACCCAGGGAACTACTGACCCATAAGTTTGAACAGGCCATAGAGAGAATTATCATGGGCATGATCAATAATGACATAGGAACTCTCCAAACACTGGACTAGACCTAATCTGGCTTTGTCAAAGGGAGGTCTTGCCTACTCAATCTGGTGGACTTCTTCACGAAAGTCACCAGGGCCATGGATGAGAGCAGAACGGTACACACCACTTATCTAGACCTGGTAAAAGCTTTCAACACAATCCTCAACTCAAGGATCATAGATAAACTTACGGTGATATGCATAAACCCCTAAATCATCAGATGGATGGTAAACTGGCGCACTGACAGGACATATGTTATCCAGAAAGGTGACTCCACCTCCAATAAGAAATCTGTTACTAGCGCAGGGGTCAGTGTTGGATCCCTTCCGTTTGGTATACACTTCTCTGAAGTAAAGGCTAATGTTGGGGCCCTCTGTCTCACCAAGTTTGCCAGTTCGGAGCAATCATTGAATCCCAAAATTATGCTGGCATCCTATAAACAGGCCTAAAAATGACAGATGACTGGTGCCAAAACCTAAATGCAAAAACATGCGTAATCATAGCCTTCAGTAAATCAAATATCCCTGCACATTATAACATTGATATCACACCCCTAAAAGTAGACCTAGTGGTGAGAGACCTAGCAACACAGATAGATGGTAACCTAAAGTTTGACCATGACATAGCTACACTAGGGAGGAAATCCTTCTGTGTGGCTCAGCTTATAAGTAAAGGCATGGCATCAAGATCAAACATGTCATAGGTGCCATTGTAGTTGGCCTTCATTAGGCCCATAATCGAGTACAATACTCCCTTCTGCATATACCTAACCAGGCAAGTAGCCCCAGAGGTTTCTCTCTAAAAAATACAAAGTGTAAGACACGTCTTCTGCAGATCGGCTAAAGGCCTAATCCCTTTACACTCTCTCATATCGTTTATTGAAAGGTGACTATGCCTGACCTACAAGGCATTCTTTGATCCAGCACTGATGAAAATGTTACATATTCACAAGAAAAATTATACAAGGGTTATGCTTTCCATGGACCTCAACCTTATTTGTGACTCTAACAGAACTTGCTGGAGTGACAGATTTGTATCCCAAAGGCTACCTCATCTATGGAATAAACTTCCCATCTTCATAAAAAAGCCTGTCCCTCACTCTCTTTAAAAAGAATTTGGAAAATGATTAGGGAACCATAAATTCACTCCTGTGGTACTGTCCATATCCTTTACAGACAAAGGCAGTCTGTAAAATGACTCAGGGCTCCAAAACTCAAAGACCCACTACTCAGATACTACCCCATATCTGAGAAATTATGATATAATACTGCCATATCCTGGGTATTATTGGCTAGTCTTGCAAAGGCTGTTGTGTCATTAGTCTAGTAATCCTCTATGAACGTATGTATCCAAAAAAAATGCAATAAACAAAAGTAAGTTTCCCTTGCTCAACTCCAATTCCATTTTAAAAGCTTCTTCTACCAGCTGTTACCATCCTTCCCATTTGGTTTCCTAGTGTCTTTTCCACTGTTGGAAAAAGCTTGAGGATTTAGATGTGTATACTATAGAGGATAAGTTGAACAAACCATGGCCTGTGGGCCACAGTCTGGCCCACCAATTGCTTTTATATGGTTTTCCAAATCGACAAAATAAAAATGAAATGATGGCTTGGAATTCTCTTTGCATGTACAACTTTTCAACTTGGACTACTAGGCTTGCAGCCTAAAACATCTGTGCTTTCATCAGAAAGGGAAAAGTTATGGGGTATTGCATTTTTTTACTCCCATAATGCCTAGCAATTTGCAATGTTTTGATTGGCTGGTATATGGGCCAATCAAAAAAAAAAAAACAAAAACAAAGCGGAGGCTGTTTTGCCAGGACTGTAACCGGCAGTGTGGGACTCGGGATTGGACTGTTGATCCTCGGACAATCCTGCTGAAATAGAGATGTCTGTTTTTTGAAAATTCTGAGATTTGTCCAGGTTTTTCATCGCAGAATTTTCAAAAACTGCTTGGACAGGAGCCCAAAAAGTGGATGTTTCCAGGGAAACCCGGACGTATGGTAACCCTACCACAGAGTCACCCCAACTATCCCAGCACAGAAATATCTATTACTCTCCTACATCAAAACAAGCACAAATATCTTTGCATTGCTACTTTATACATGCCCCCAGGCAAGAACATTCCCATTCTCGAAGACCTCCTTCAATGGTTTTCCACTAATGTAAATAAAAAAACTATTATACTTGGGGATGTGTATATAGACCATTTACTTGCAAATACTGACTCTGCTAACCTTTCTATTAACCTATTCAACTTCATTCAAGTAATCTACATCATTCACTAAAATTGACAAACACAACAACAAGTACTCACTACTAAACTGGATCCTCACCACTTCACCCTCAAGCATAAACAACTTGGGCTGTCTCCCAGACATCAGTGACTATCTCCCCACATTTATTACAAGACAAACTAATCACACCCCCAAACATAGAGTATTAAAACAAGAATGTAAACTCTCCAATTTTAACAAAGACACTTTTATAAACTAACTCTCCCAATACAACTGGAATACTCTAAAAACCTACCACTAGAATATGCTGTTACCCATTTCAATAACATATTCCTTAACATACTAAATGAGTTAGTTCCCATAAGAAAAAAACAAAACAAAACAAAAGCAATCCTGCTTCATGGTTCAGCAAAGAAACCAAACAGCTCATGCAAAACAGAGACAAAGCTTGGAAGACCTGGTATAAAGACAGAACACAACAAAAGTGATATATTTCAGACAACTTAGAAATCAGTGTAAATAACAGGTCAAACTAGACAAAATTGCATTCTTTCACTCACTTCAAGTCATACAGCAACACAAACGCAAGCAACTCTGGACAACCATTAAAAACTCCACTTTACCACATGACACTGTCAGCCCAGCTATCTGGAATTTTGTAAATAATTCTATGTCATTTGTGAATATTGATATGATTTATACAGAACTGTATGTTATGTACTGAGCTTCAAGAATATAACCACAGCATACCCTGCTGGAACATAGAAGATTAACTTACAAAACTTCAAGAAAATAAGTTTAAATTAAGTGCTTCACGATGTGCTATAAAAGTTAGTTTCATTGCAGCAAGAAGACAGGATGTCTAGTGCTAGAAGTTTTTCCTATTGTCTTGGAGAGAAGTATTTATTATGTTTAAAATGTAAAGTGTTTTATTGCTCTATGACTTCCTAGCAGCTGCACTCCTGAGAGATATGTATTCTCACACAGAGATGTTAAAAGTCTGTTAGTATCTGTTAGCCTGGGAACTGAAGGCAGATGACAAAGAGTGATGTCATCCAAACTGACCCAGCAGTAATATTTGATAGTAATTTAAGAACTCTCACAGAGAGAGACTGTGCATTTTGTATTTTGTCTTTGACCTGGAAGCATCCATTATCAGCACTTATGCCTGCGTGTTGTCTGTAAGTAAGATTAGGGCATAGTATCTATCTTAGATATAGATAGGAATATAGTAAAGATTAGTTTAAATGGTTTCTGTATTTATTTGAGACTGTCCTGCAATGTTATTTTAAAATATTTCCTGTGATTGTGAACTCTGTAGTTACTGTGTTGTTTGAGTATGGTCTTTTTCTTTTATTTATTATTAAATATATTTAAACCTATCTTTGTGGATGATATTTGTGAGACATATTTAAGCTCTGAGAGTACTTGCATATGCATTTGGTGTACAGGCCACTCCTAAATAGCCTTGCTCTTGGTCACACTTACCATTTGGATAATAGTAACATTATACAGTAGGATTGGTCACCCTTTGTAAGGGCCTTAAGTAACTGATAAAGAGGGGTTGGTGGCAGTGATAACTACCTTATAGTCTGGGCAGAAGGGGGCATAGCTAGTAAACTTGTGCCAGCCTTCCCCAGGCGTGTGTGTGTGTGTTTGTACATAAATCAAATCTCAAAGTGTATGTGTGTCAGCTACTTGGGCAGGGATACAAAGCACTGGTTGGACAGAGACGGTGCTGGGGGTCTTGGCTTGACCCCTTAGCTGAGATCTTAACCCTACAGCTGTGCCAGTGGAGAGTCTTATTGGCGATCTGGAGAAAGAGGGAGAAACCAGCCCCAGACTGACTGTGATCTCTGTGTGCTCTTAAGGGAAATTGTACTTTACTGTGTGTGTACTTGTCATCCTTCTACTGTGTACGTCCCTCACTGTTGCCAGTGGTGAGGATTGAGTCTCCTTGATTACTGGGCCAGTGCAGGGGTGTCACACACTGGTCAGCCCATCACCCCATCCCCTACAACAAATGACACAGACCCCATAACCACCTAATTCAGCACACACACGTCATTCAATCTGTCCTCGTTTTACTAGAATCTAATCCACCCTCCCACTTTTCTGTCCAAACCAACAATACTCGCAATAGCCCTCTCTTTTCTTTCCACCAAATACCTACCTCAGCGATCAAAAATTACCTTCAACTACTGAAAACCACTGCACCAGCTGCTAACAAGCTCCCACCCGAATACCTTAAGTTAGCTGCTGACATCCTGTCATACCCGATCTCAATACTCATAAATGGATCTATTACAGAAAACTAGGTACCCACTATCTGGAAAAAAAATCATAATCATATATCAGTTCATAAAGGTGGATCAGCCACAGACCTCTCCACTTAACACCATATTGCAATTCTCTCCCCTCTGAACAAAATCTTAGAAAGATGCATATGCTCTCAACTCCTAACCCATCTCATAAACAAACTACTCTCCCCTACACAACATGGCTTTCAGCTACACCTCATCATGTCAACAGCTCTGCTTAGTTTTTCAGAAACCATAAATACCAACAGAAGCAATGGTAATCGGGTCTATATTAGATCACCGAACGCTTAAAAAAGGGAACGGTGATTAATCAACCCTATGTAAGCTAAAGCTTACAATTTCAAACTGTCAGAACAGCAATTTCTTTCCTAGGGAAAAGAAATCGCTGTTCCAACAAAAAAAAAAAATAAAACACTTGAAACATTACATTAAGTGGGGGACTGTGCCCCCCACCCCCTACTTAAATATACCAACTCTGAGACTGCACTACAGTGCCGAAAACGACAAAGTAACAAAGCGGCCAAGCAAATTCTTTCCCAGGGAAAGAATTCGCTTAAAAGCCGCTTCGATATTTTGCCACTTCAGGCTTTTGAGTTTGACTAAGACACATGTGAAAGAATGTGTCTTTGGTCTTCTAATAGGGAACCTGGTAATCAGATTTTCTCCTTGTCCCCGGATCTGTAAAAAACATTTGTCATGTATCCTACCAACTCCTAATCAATGAACTATCTTCCCTATCATTGTTTCAATCAGCTCTTACTTAATTCTGTACCTAACTCTCCAACAGACAACAGGCCATAAAATGGAATCAGGACATATTCCTTTCCTTCCTGTTTATATTAATGTAACACAAGGGTCAGTTCTAGGCCCAGAACATTTCAATGTTTACACAAACAACCAACACAAAGTCAGCAAACCTGCCACCCTAGTATAATATGCCGACAATGCTATCATCATCTGTTCAATCTCAACCCTTCCACTACTTCAACAAATGACTCAAGACTCCTTCCCTTCCATAGAACCATGGCTAAAGGCTCGTCAGCTAATTTTAAATGCCAAAAAAACAAAATTAATGCTTTTCAAACCCAGATCTCTTTCAACAACCTGTACACCCTTTAATATTACTTCAACAAACACCACCACCCTAGAAACTATAACAAATACCAAACAACTAGGAGCCATAATAGACAATAACCTAAGGTTTGACCTGCATATCACCCAGGTCATCAAGTAAATTCACCAAAAACTGGGCTTTCTCTCCCAATACAAGCCCTACCTTACAGACTCATCAAGAAAATCCTTAGCTTCATCCTACCTTCTCTCCTCCCTTCACTATGCATCGGCTATACTAACCAACATTCAAGCCACCCTTCTAAATAAATCAGAGGCATGTTTTAATGAAACAGCCAAGTTTGCATCTAATGCATCCTACAGTATGCAGCACTGATTAACACTAAAGAAGCTGAGCTTGCTAAAACTACCTAATCACCTTAGATTCACTCATCTTCAAATTGCCCACAAAATATTACAGACACCACACACATGCTCTTATGCCCTACTCTACAAAATATTCTCAAGCACTACTCTCCATCATGTTGTCTTCACTTGGGTAATTGGAGCCTAATAATAACTACCAAATACTGTAATACAGCTGGAGACCCACTATACCCATCCTATGTACCCAGTCAGTAGAACTTTCTGCCTATCCCACTGAAATAGGACAGCTGTGCATCTAGCTTTCAGCATAACCTAAATTCCTCCTGGCTCTTTTCTTATTCACACCCTGACTAACTCTCTTTCTTTCAGAACTCTAGACTATCACCAACCCCTCACTCTTCAACTCTCCTACCTTATCCTGTAAATGTAAATTAATCCTGTCTATATTTATAAATGTATACTGCTTTTCATCACTCCTATATAGATGAAATGTGCATATTGCTATATATGTAAATGCAACCTGTTTATTATTGTATAAACACCCCTACAGAAATCAGACTGTATTAACCTTTGTCATGATTGTATTATTTATTGCATGATTATAAGACCCCATTTCTATTGTTAAAAACAACTGAAATTCTTCTTTTCTCTATAAATGTTTTGTAACTTTTGTAATTTTAATGGAGCTTTTCTCCCAGAGCTTCCATAGAAAATGGGAATGATTGCCCAATTGGACCATCCTGGAAAACAAAAGGCAATAAATAAATAAACAAATACAATAAATAAATAAATAAAGCTGTTGACTGTCTCACCATACCCCACTGAAATGTGGTCTATAAAGGCAATAAATAAATAAACAAATAATATAAATAAATAAATCTGTTGACTGTCTCACCATACCCCACTGAAATGTGGTCCATGAAACACATAACAGGAAGATGTGTATATGAAGAGGTAACACAAGTTTTGGATAAATTTATTTGCCTCTAAATAAGCTTGCAGGTTTAACAACAGTTGGATCCTCGTAAATGATAGGCAAGATTAATGGTTTTGTAACATTAATGCTTAATTCTGTGCCTTATTAAATTGTCATCTACCACTGTCTCGTTCACAGGAGCATTTTGTGCTACATCTCTTAAAATGCAGCACATCATGGAAAGTATAGTTGCAAAAGTAAACTTTAGTAGCTCCAGAAGCTTTAATCACAGACAGTTTCAATTGTTTCTTTGGGAAGTTCAATCTAAATATGGGGATGTTATTTATTTTACCCAATTTCTCCAGCTTAGTTAAATGTGCCACTCCAGCCAGGTTTTGAGCACTTAGGGAAAATAGTACACCACTTATGACAGATGAAGTTATATGATGTTTTTTATGACAGGTGTATGGTTCAATAATTTGGCATTTACAGTGCACATAACTAAATATTTAGCTGAGTTGAATTAAACTCCATGGGGGCAGCCATGGTGGTGCAGTGGTTAGTGTTGTCGCCTCACAGCAAGTGGTTCTCCAGTTCGATCCTCGGCTGGGGTGCCTTCTGTGTGGAGTCTGCATGCCCTCCCTGTGGCCACGTGGGTTTCCTCCGGGTGCTCTGGTTTCCTCCCACATCCCAAAGACATGCTGTAGGTAGATTGGACACTCTAAATTGGCCCTAGGCATGTGCCTTCCGTGGAAAGTTGGGTGCCGGGCTGCAGGCTGGCAACTTGGCACTGTAAAACTCTACTGCCAGTCATGAGCAGACAGGTGATCTGCTGTGGCAACCCCTAACTGGGAAAAGCCAAAAGAAGAATGTTAAACTTCATGGAAAGGCCAGCTTATCTACAAAATGTGTTAGCACATTGCTTCATTTATCTAGAAAGAAGAGCTGTTGCAAAGCCAGTTACTGCAGAATAAAAGTGTTCTCTTTCCAACACTATCAACATAGCCTGTGAATACAGTGGAGCATAGCAAGTACTCTGAATTTCTTAGTGTCTTGACACATGCATTAATGAAAGGTCTGCAGATTTCACACAAAACACAGATAGTGTGAAGATATTTAGACCCCTTTGGATTCAATGAGATTATGGCTGCTGACTGATTCCGTCTGGAATGCTTTGGCTCATAGAACCAAAGTTGTTGAGCAAAGCATTTTCTTAGACAGATACCATTACTTTTTATAACCAATATATTTCTACTGAATCATATTCCAATCTGCTAAGACTTACATGTAGATATATTGTATTAAAAGGAAGCATATTTTTTGTGAACAGGTATTTTCTCAGATAAAAAACATCAAGTAGAAATCTAGAGCTCATTTTCTGCACTCTCCTCTATTAGCAATACTTCAAAATGCTACATCAAGTATTAATGCACACTTTGAGTAACTTTTCTTATGACCCATCCACCTTTTCCCCGGCCACCGTCCCACTCTTGTTGATTATATTTGAGAGCAACTCCCTTCTTTGGGCCATAACTTTCCTTAGGGAGTTTATCAACACGCACCCTCCCACCTTGAATGGGCATGCCCATCCCTTCCCTGCCACTCTGTCATTCACTTGCAACTCTAATTGGACCCTGGTTAGCTGGGCCATAGTCAGAGCTTTACCCTGCTACACCACTGTAGTGGCTGTACAGTTACTTTCTTGAATAGAAAACAATAGGACAGTATCCAGTAGTCATCTTCTGGGCACCCAGTTATTATGAATGTTTCAAGCTGATGTTGAATTGTTGTTGGCCTGTGACCTTGCTTCTATACATACTGACTACCTCTGCAAACAAAGGAGAGCAAATATGTGATTAATTACAGCTGATTTGTTCCTTCTAAGTCATATCCAAATTCTCCATTGTATGTATAACTACAAATACGAATAAAAACAGCAACCCTGGATGTTTTCAAAAAATGCAACAATGTTGTAACAACAGCTTTAATAAAATTTAGAACATACAACCAATATAAAATTCCACTTAAAAAGATAAGCGCTTTCATTCCGAAATTATATTAAAAGGAACTTCATCAGATAACACAATCGTGTACAATAGGGTATTTAAGTCACTAATGCCCAATCAAATTGCATAGTAGTTTATGACATGTAACACACCCTCACCAAAAGCTCCAATCAAATATTACAAACTTGACACACTTCCTAAAAGGTGTGGTAACTGCATTGAATGAAAGCTAATTCAGACTGAAATGCCTAAATAATGTAAATGGACCAAAGTATCAGCATTAAACATTTAAATTATCTATGTAAAGCCTTAAGTTTAAGAAGACATTTAATAGATTCCACCCCATTTAACCCTGGCCAAAAACGGGCATTCAGTCTTATTTGCCACATAAGCTCCGTTTTTTCCTAAGAAGATAGGCCATGCCGCACCTCACGCTGATACATTTAATGTATCTAAAACAATAAATTTGAAGGTGTGGCCATGATTTTGTAAAATATGACTAACTAAGGTGTTTGGATCCTTTTTTAACCTAATATCACTAAAGTGTTCAGCCATTCTGCACTTTAATTTACTTTTGGTTTTGCCCACGTAGAAAGAAGGGCAAACCGAATATATAGCACAATAAATCACCTTAGATAAATTGCAATTAGGTTTACCATGGATCCTAATATAATAATTATTGACTGTAACTTCACTTTTTTTTGATAACATATCTGCAAAAGAGACAGGCACTACATTTTACCATGCTCTGATATTTCTTTGGTTCAGTTATTCTTTTAAAAATATTCTTAAGATTTAGACCTGTTTTTATATAGAAAAACAGGGTTGTTACCTAAAACCTTGGTAATATCATATTCCATTCTAATTATTGCCCACTTCCTACACATTATATCTTTAACATGATTACTATCTGTATTAAATACAGTAGTAAAAACATGTGAGAATTTATGCTCAGTATTATTCTCAGAAGGTGAAGCAGTATCCATCCCATATGGTGTACTGTTTAGATCTACCAGATCACTTATTTCCAAGTTATTACCAACCTCTGCTAGAATTCTTTCACCTAATATAGGGTTAAAGTGACCTGAGGAATGTTTCTGTGTCACCTCATCACAAAGATCTCTGATCATATTATGTGGGTAACCTCTCACTATAAACATTTTTGACAACCTTTCACATTCTCACATTCTCACATTTCACATTTTCCTGCAACATAATAAATTTCTTGGATATAAGCATAATGAAAGATAAACAGGGCAACATTTCTACCACTTTATATAGAAAACCTTGCTGGAAAAATGCACTATTGCACTTCAGTAGCATGCATCCTAGATTTGTTTTCTCCAATATAGTAAAGGGACAATACCTTAGAATTATGAGAATTTGCAAAGAAGATCTTAATAGGCAACAACAACTTAATGCCATGTATAGCTTATTGTCAGACAGGGACTATCCGGTTTCTATGTTAAGTAGAATCAAGGAAATTGTCATGGATGCCCCTGGAGACAAAAACATTTACATCGGGGCAGTCACCAGTCATGCAGGAGATAGACCGAATACAGGTAGAGTCATCAAAACTACTTTTATTACCAGATATACTAATGATAATAAAAATATCATATATATTATCAATAAGAATTGGCAGGTACTTATTGCTGACCCCAAGATTCTGTCTCTAGTAGGTAATACTCCTTCTTTTACTTACAGAAATAGTAAGAATTTAAAAAGAATTTTATGTACTGAACACCATCATGATGAATTTAATAGTAGCACCATTGGACACTATGATAGGTTGGGTACTTATCCTTGCAATAAATGCAACATGTGCAAGTTTATTTCAAAGGAACAAGATTTTGTTCATCCCACTATTAATTATAGATTTAAATCTAGATTCCATGCCAGCTGCGAAGATGAAAATCTTATATATTTAGCAACCTGTACACGCTGTTCAGCGTTTTATGTAGGGATGACATCCAGGAAATTAAAAAACAGGATGTATAATCACATATATGATATAAAGAGAAATAATCAACAGAATGCTTTGGCGAAACATATAAGTAGTTTTAAAGATCATATTTTTGAGTTTAGAGTATTACAACTGATAACTAAAAGTAAGAGAGGGGGGAATAATAAGAACCATCTAGAATCTATTGAACTGTGTTGGATTTTTAAATTACGAGCGCATATAGAACCTGGTTTAAATCAATTTATAAGTGTTAAGCCAGTATTAATTGCACGCAAATACTAGGTAGCATTGGGACATATGATAAGACTCATATACATATATATTTTATTATTTATTTCATATTGTTATTCTTGTCTTTATATGGACTTGTTATTTTTTATGAACTTCTTATGAATTTATTTACTACTACTTTATGACTTTTATGATTCCTTATTCATATATATTACAGATATCTTATATACATATATACATATTTTTATACACTAATATATACATAACTTTTACATTTTCACTTACATATCTATATATGTTTACATATTTTTTACACCGTATAAATATATTTTAGTTTAACAACGTTTCAGGATTTTTAGATAGCAGTAGTTATTATGAATGGTTTCAGCCAACAACATTGTAATAGTCACCATGACTACTTGCTTGATTCAAATGAATTATTTGATTGAATTCAATTAAGTATAATTGGTTAGTATATTTAAAGACTGTTCTCTTGATTAGTAAATGAAATCTGATGAAGCGTGCAGTGTGTGGCATGTGAAAGCGCTCATTTTTGTCTACAATAAAAACCTTGGAATTTTATGTGCATTGTAGTGGTGGTCTTGTCCTGTATTTTCGGTATTGTTTGGTTTCTTTTCTGGAATCGGGACCTTTGGAGAGCAGCTGTACCTTATTTCACTTCATTGCCTTTTTTCGTTTGGTGTCAGCAGCGATCACACTATGGAGTCTTCCAACACTCCTAATGTTGAATTGGACTATAATCCTGAACCTACGAACTTAAATCAGAAATGGAATGACATCCTTGAACTGGGCAATAACCCTTTACTCACTTTGGAGCTACATCCGTTTTCATTGCCACCTACAACAGGTACTGTTAATAATCTAAGTGAGTTTAATGATTTAAGCAGAGAATTAGAAAATAGCTAATACAAACTACAAAGACTCATTTGGCAGAGGCGACACATGGAGGCTAGTCTACATTTTCAGATTGTACCTCGAGGCATGAGAGTTTTGTGCATGCCTCCGTATGGTGACAGTCATCCAGAGTTGCTCAGTAGATGGCAAAAATTGAATTTAGAACTAAGCAACAATTATATGAAATTATTGATTGATTATTTTTCACCAATTGAAGCTGAGCTCATGCGGAAGGTAGAAGCGTTGAATACAGATATACGAGCTCGCTTTAAGAATGTGACATTTGCAAGAAAACTGGAGAATTTATATGCTCAAGTAGCTGCTTATAGTGATAGGCTACAACAAACCAAATATCGGAGGTTGCAACGGGACTATAGAGATTTCTCTACAGGACAGGTTTTTGTCTGGTCGAAGAATATTTCAACGACCAGCCAGGCAACTTCTGATAATAGATATGTTGAAAAGTGTAACTCTTCCTTCAACAACAATAATAAGGTCCTACATAATGATACACCGAATATTCATGGAGCTGCTGACAGTAACAATGTTACTGATTCCGGCATACCTATTGTGCCTTTAAGTGATATGTTACCTTCGAATATCACATCATCAGCAGCTACACCACCGCCTAATCAGCAAGCATTAATTGAACAAAAGGAAATCAACGGTTTAGGAGCTAGACCAAAAGCGTTGGGCAAAGGTTCAGCAAGTTTTTTACCATACCCAGTCAAACTTCGCGAACCCTTCAGAGACAGGTCACACAGTCGGGGACGGAGGAAGCGGAAGTTTTCAGGAGGATTCAAGACCAACGAATGAAGAATCAGGAATTGACTCAACTGGTTTTTAACTTATCCAGGTTCGAACTCACTGAAACAGACTATTCGTTACTGAACAAAGGCTTATCTTTTATACCGTCACAAGGTAGTGATCTAAGTGAACTGTTGACTGATTTGCGTCTATTTGGACGTACAATTGCACTCAAATTGTTGTTCAATAATGATAATGTCAGATCTACACAGAATATAAATAGATTTAAATGTAAAAGCTCTTTTACGCCTCCATTTCCAGCTAATGTTGAATGCTCTATACGGTTATGTGAGAATGACTTGTACAGCTATTTTAAAAAACATGAACGTAAATGTACCTACTTCAATTTGAACAAGGAGCAACAAGCATCTTTGTATAACCTCTCCCATAACTCTGAATTAACTATCAAACCAGCTGACAAGGGGGGGGGGCTTGGTTTTACTTAATAAAGATGATTATCATACATCCATGATGGATGTGTTACAAGATACTAGTACATATTTGAAAGTTGACCCTGAATATCTGACTAAATTGATTATGAGAGTATATGACAATTTATATAATTTGCTAATGTGCAGACAGGTCACACAAGAATTATATGAATATTTTTTGGTTGAATTTCCATTGATACCTTATATAAAAGGACTACTGAAGATGCACAAATGCATTCTACCCCCCCCCCCCAATGAGACCCATAGTGGTAGGTGATGGCTGGGTTACGGAGAGAATTTCCAACTATTTGGAAAGTTTACTGGGGCCAGTGGTTAGGAATATACCTGTAATTCTTAAAGATAGCTATCAACTTATTAAGGATTTAAATAACCTCCCTAATGACATAGAATGTTTATCGTCTTGCATACTGGTGACACTTGATGTGAAAAATTTATTTACATCTGTTCCTAATGATTTTGGTATAGAAGCAATAAGGGAATATTTATGTACATTGGAAAACTTTAATAATGAACAGATCATTCTGATATGTGCACTTTTGGAATTAGTATTGTCCAATCATTTTTTTATATATAGAGACATGTTATATGCACAAAAATGGGGGGTCGCCATGGGGACCCCATGTGCAAATTCGTATGCAAACCTTGTATTACACCAATGGGAAAGGAAATTTATGTTTGACAGTACATTTTTTAAGAATGTTTTGTTGTATAGAAGATTTGTTGATGATGTTCTATTTTTCTGGAAAGACAGTATAGAACCATTACAAGCCTTCATTAATTATCTAGAATCCACTACTGATTTTTTAAGATTCTCTCTCGAATTTTCCTGCAACATAATAAATTTCTAGGATATAAGCATAATGAAGGATAAACAGGGCAACATTTCTACCACTTTATATAGAAAACCTTGCTGGAAAAATGCACTATTGCACTTCAGTAGCATGCATCCTAGATTTGTTTTCTCCAATATAGTAAAGGGACAATACCTTAGAATTATGAGAATTTGCAAAGAAGATCTTAATAGGCAACAACAACTGAATGCCATGTATAGCTTATTGTCAGACAGGGACTATCTGGTTTCTATGTTAAGTAGAATCAAGGAAATTGTCATGGATGCCCCTGGAGACAAAAACATTTACATCGGGGGAGTCACCAGTCATGCAGGAGATAGACCAAATACAGGTAGAGTCATCAAAACTACTTTTATTACCAGATATACTAATGATAATAAAAATATCATATATATTATCAATAAGAATTGGCAGGTACTTATTGCTGACCCCAAGATTCTGTCTCTAGTAGGTAATACTCCTTCTTTTACGTACAGAAATAGTAAGAATTTAAAAATAATTTTATGTACTGAACACCATCATGATGAATTTAATAGTAGCACCATTGGACACTATGATAGGTTGGGTACTTATCCTTGCAATAAATGCAACATGTGCAAGTTTATTTTGAAGGAAAAAGATTTTGTTCATCCCACTATTAATTATAGATTTAAATCTAGATTCCATGCCAGCTGCGAAGATGAAAATCTTATATATTTAGCAACCTGTACACGCTGTTCAGCGTTTTACATAGGGATGACATCCAGGAAATTAAAAAACAGGATGTATAATCACATATATGATATAAAGAGAAATAATCAACAAAATGCTTTGGCGAAACATATAAGTAGTTTTAAAGATCATATTTTTGAGTTTAGAGTATTACAACTGATAACTAAAAATAAGAGAGGGGGGAATAATAAGAACCAGAATCTATTGAACTGTGTTGGATTTTTAAATTACGAGCGCATATAGAACCTGGTTTAAATAAATGTATAAGTGTTAAGACAGTATTAATTGCACGCAAATACTAGGTAGCACTGGGACATATGATAAGACTCATATACATATATATTTTATTATTTATTTCATATTGTTATTCTTGTCTTTATATGGACTTGTTATTTTTTATGACCTTCTTATGAATTTATTTACTACTACTTTATGACTTTTATGATTTCTTATTCATATATATTACAGATATCTTATATACAAATATATACATATTTTTATACACTAATATATACATAACTTTTACATTTTCACTTACATATCTATATATGTTTACATATTTTTTACACTGTATAAATATATTTTAGTTTAACAACGTTTCAGGATTTTTAGATAGCAGTAGTTATTATGAATGGTTTGAGCCAACAACATTGTAATAGTCACCATGACTACTTGCTTGATTCAAATGAATTATTTGATTGAATTCAATTAAGTATAATTGGTTAGTATATTTAAAGACTGTTCTCTTGATTAGTAAATGAAATCTGATGAAGCATGCAGTGTGTGGCACGTGAAAGCGCTCATTTTTGTCTACAATAAAAACCTTGGAATTTTATGTGCATCGTAGTAGTGGTCTTGTCCTGTATTTTCGGTATTGTTTGGTTTCTTTTCTGGAATCGGGACCTTTGGAGAGCAGCTGTACCTTATTTCACTTCATGGATCCTAATATAATAATTATTGACTGTAACTTCACTTTTTTTTGATAACATATCTGCAATAGAGACAGGCACTACATTTTACCATGCTCCAATATTTCTTTGGTTCAGTTATTCTTTTAAAAATATTCTTAAGATTTAGTCCTGTTTTTATATACAAAAACAGGGTTGTTACCTAAAACCTTGGTAATATCATATTCCCTTCTAATTATTGCCCACTTCCTACACATTATATCTTTAACATGATTACTATCTGTATTAAATACAGTGGTAAAAGCATGTGAGAATTTATGCTCAGTATTATTCTCAGAAGGTGAAGCAGTATCCATCCCATATGGTGTACTGTTTAGATCTACCAGATCACTTATTTCCAAGTTATTACCAACCTCTGCTAGAATTTTTTCACCTAATATAGGGTTAAAGTGACCTGAGGAATGTTTCTGTGTCACCTCATCACAAAGATCTCTGATCATATTATGTGGGTAACCTCTCACTATAAACATTTTTGACAACCTTTCACATTCTTCCAAGAATATACTCCACTTTTCACAAATATAAGCCACCCTCAGAAATTGTCCCTTGATGACAGCTCTTTTCTGTGTATAGGAGTGATTACTGGTAAAGTGGAGAAATGAATCTGACTATGTCAACTTTCGATAAATTTGGGAACTGAATCTATTATTCAAACTGTCTTTCCTAATAAGCACATCTAAATATGGAATTTTGTTGTTACTAATTGTATGGGTAAATTTCAAAAAAGATGTGGTGTTATTTATAAATTCCAAAAATTCAGTTATTAAGTTTCTAGGACCATTCCATAAGACAAAAATATCATCCAAAAAGTGGATATATAGCTGGCAATGGGAAAAGTACAAAGATGTAAAAAGGAAACATTTCTCCCATTCAAGCATGACTATATTCATATATAGCCCACGACAGGTCGACCCAACAGCTACTTCTTCTTTTTGATGATAATATTCATTGTCAAAAATATAGAAATTGTATCTCAGGACTATGTTGAGAAGTTGTTCATATGTATTTATCTGGTCTTGTGTTAAAGCGTTAGATGCCAGATAACCACAGAACCATTCTTCCCCTATGTCATGTGGTATTACAGTATATAAATTGTTTATGTCAATGGTAATGAATACATACTCGTTATTATAATTTACCACACCAACCTTGTTCTGGATGAAATTCTTCAATTTAAAATCAAAGAATTTTGCTGTGGGGCAAGTGATGGAACCTCTCACATCCACAACTGGCCACATGGGAGGTTGATTTAAATCCTTGTGTATTTTGGGCACCTCAAATATGGTTGTAGTCACTGGATACATCACACTTAATTATATTCATCTATGGAAATCAGCCCATTAATAAACAAATCTTGTAAGAAGCGCCTAATTCTAGAGTATGCTTAAGTTGATTCAGTGAACTAATATCATAAGTCATACTTTCAAGAATCCCCGTCATTTTGGCTATATAATCAGTTTTACTCATAATTACTAACCCCCCCATCCAACTTCATAAGCCTAATACCTGGAGTACATTTAATTAACTCAAGTTTCATCCTCTCATCCTCAGATATATGTGCTGGTTTAGTGCACAGTGCTCTAAAATCTAGCTCACATAACTGTTCAAATGCCTCCAGGGAGGGGTGCAATGGTGGATTATAAGTGCTGGATACTTTCAGCAAGTTAGATGTACTAGATTCATCTTGAAATAGTAACCTTAAATTAAGTTTACGCGCATACTCTTTTAAATCCAATTATAACTGTACTACATCAGTTTGTCTACAAGGATCAAAAGTCATACCTATTCATAGAAAGTCACACATTTCAGTATCAATAGTTATAGAGGAAATATTGTATACTTTAATGTAATTTGCTGAATTAAGTTCAATGCTTACAGAAGGTAACCGAAAGGGGGGTTCATGATCTTCTTGTTATAATAATAAGCTCATCTCCTTCCCCTCCGAGACCCTCTGTTGCTCCCTTGATAGTTGTTGGATTGTCCCCTCATCTGTTGGTATCCTGTCTGTTGATGTGGATTGCCCCAGTTCAAATTCATCTAATGCTGATTCTTCAGATGTTCCAAACTCCTGAGTGGGGGGAATTCTGCTGAATCCCCCTCTTCATCATCATTCACCACAGTAAGGTTATTTCCTTGACCTGTTACTCCATTACTAGGGTCTACCACTCGATTAGACCACACTTGGGAATGAGGTGGTGAGGGATAATCATTATTATTATTACAATACTCCTCCTCATCCCTGACTATCTTTTTAATTTTCCTAAGTTTAATAACTTGGATTTGTTCATCAATTGAACATAAAATCTGTAAATAAACAGGTTGGCAGAAAAAAAACGCTATCTTGAGTGATAGATTCATCAAGTTTTGAAGGGTCCCTTGTGAGTGATTCAGTTGTCTCATTGTTGTTTCTTATTACCAATTCCAAATATTCAAAACCATGCCTATCAAACATTTGTAGTAGTTCTTTATGGAGTGTTGAACCTGGCACCAATCCTGTAGGGAAGCGCCATAAGCACAAACCTTTAGGAACTATTTTCCTTTTCAGGCACTCTTTAAAATATTCTGTGTCCATTTGAAGTTTTTTAATTTTCAATACATTCCGATCTAAGTCAGTTAATCTTTCACACAAAATATTATTAGAAAACCCCACATTAGATTTAATCCAATCAGGCAAAAATGGAGGTTTGTTTAGGCAATTAATACCCGCATTAATGGCATTAACTTCAGTCACCATACCATCAGCTCTATTAATCAGTTCTTGAGATAAACTTACTGTGTGCTGGTTCGGCACACATAGGAGCAGAATGAATGTTTGAAGAGGGTGCATCAGGTGTGTTATGCATAGTTATTTGAGAGAGGGATAGTTGTTCAATTCGCTCCATTCACTGATTAAGTTGTTGTATTAACACTATCACGTCTCCCACCACTTCCTCTCAGGTTTGGGAAGACAGCCATTGTGAAGACTCCATAAGTCGTGCCACAACTCATGAACCACAAGTCAGAGAAAAATATCCAAAACCAATACAAATAAAAACAGCAACCCTGGATGTCTTCAAAAAATGCAGCAACATTGTTTTTGGATATATTTCTCTGACTTATGTATCACTACTTGGCAGCACGTTACTACAAACAGGTATTTTCTTGAATGAAAAACGTTAAGTTAAAATGCAGACATCATCTTTATGTCACCTATTTATCAGGAGTCCTTCAAACTGATATATTGTGTTCAAAAGACAAAGAATTGCCAGTAACCAACCAGATAAATGCTCTCTTGTACAAATAATGAAAATGTATATCTCAAACTGCTTCGTTGAAGTTTTACAGTTTGTGATATATTGTGTTGACATGCCACTGATGATGATATTGCTACAGCATCAAGGACTTGCTGAGTACCTCTTCAAACAGAAACACTGCCAACTAACTCCAGAGTTAGAAATGTGTGTGCCCTCTCTATGTCTGTATGTTTTTTTATGAAGGTGTCTGACTACGTACTTATGCACATAATATTTTGGTAAAAATCTGAAGTACTTATTTTTTTGTTGGCACAAAGATAATCAATACTAAATCTGGCCCCGGTACAAAATGTTTGGGTAAGTACGATGGCTCCACCGCAGAGAGGGATGAAACTCTGACTATGACCCGTGTCACTGCTGTCATTCTGGATCCATGTCATTGCTGTCATTACACTTGTGGAGGGGCTCAGCTGGCGCGTTTAAGGCTAGTGAGCTCACCAAGCCGGGTGCCAGTGATTGGCTGCTGAATCCTTGGGCCTGTTCCCATGGCATCTGAAGGCAGAATGAATGGGTCATTAGGTGCAGTACAGGAGCCATTGGGCCGTCTGTAAAAGTTGTCTTTTAATGTTTATTAATATTTCTGGCTAGAAAAATGTGTGTGTCTATTACATGTTGTTGAATATTGCAGCTGTTGGTGAAAATGTGTTGAGAAAACAGGAATCAAATTCCCCTACTTGTTTATACATCAAACCACTGCAATGCAGTCAGTGTGGATGGCAATCACATCTAGAAGTAAGGATTCCTGGAAAGTCTATAACATGAGAACTGCCCCTGTATCCAATATGCTGATACGCAAACTGGCTTCTGTCTGTGTTCAGCACCTCATGTGAGATTTGCAACAGAAACAATGGCAGCAAATTCACCAAGGCTGACATCCTTAAAAGGTGCTGGTATATCTCAGGAAAAGTCTGTAAACAAAAAGCTTTCTTTAAAACGGATTTAATGAAAACAAGTTAAAAGCAATACAAAAATGTCTCTTTCTTAACAAACGATAAGCGCTTTCGATAAAAATCTTCCTCAGATCATAATAAGATATGGGACTACTGTTAAATAAAAATTCACCAGCCAATCCAAAAGCAATGAGAGTAATTGGAACCTATTGCTTTTAAAATCGTTCCATCTATTTTGCATAAGTATAACCAATAGCTTGCACTTGTTAGTAATACGCTCACTGACCACTTTAAAATCCAATTCCTCTGCTGGATGCAAATTAGCTGAAATGAATAGCCAATTGAAATTGTCAAAACGTGGCAATGCTGATCTCAATGCCATTTAATAATAAGTGAGTCGGCTATGCAATGCTATGTAAAAATAACGTGTAAAAATAGCTCGTGGTTGTGTTCTCATACTATTGGTGTAGATAAATTGTCTTAACAAAAAATCATAAAGGAGCACAAATGACTTAATCAGACCCCTGGTCATATCTCACTTTACTTTCATTGAATAAAAAAATGGCCAATCCAGTCTCTCAAAATGGGGTAGCCACCATGTAAAATCAATAGCTTACACTTGTTAGTAACACGCCTACTGGCTACTTTAAGATCCAGTTCCTATGTTGGATGCAAATCAGCTAAAATGAATAGCCCATTAACATTTTTTCATGTGAGATTTGCACCTCCTGGAAACCTTCATATTTTTACCCCCTGCTTCACCTTATTGATGTATGCTAACCTTACCCATGCCCCTAACTCTACCTCTACACATAACAACATCACTACACAAGACACTTGGACACAATACTAATCAAGCACAACAGTCGGTCGATCCCATTCCCTAGCCCTTACTCCCATATTAACCTGGGAATGCTCACACACACACACACACACACACACACACACACACACACACACACACACACACACACACATACTCATACTCACGTATTCAGTGTTGCAACTTCAATAACTCCTTCATTTAGCTGATAAAATATTCGACCATCTGTGGCAGCAAAATTAGCTGTTAACATTCAGTGCAATCGTAACAAAGCATGTAAACTGAATCTACTCATATATGTATGTGTAGATATATATATATATATATATATATATATATATATATATATATATATATATATATATATATATATATATATATAAATGGGTTCTGTTGGTCTGGTCAACAGGGACTTTGGTCAACATCTGTTTAATCAACCGCATTTGGTCAACTACACAAGTAGTCGAAAGGTGTGCAAGATTGAGAATCCCCGGATATGGGAAAAAATTCCCTTTCCCCAAGTATTGTGCAAAATCAGATTTAGTATATATAATCAGCAGGGTGTGGGGGTTCCAGGGCGACTTGCCTCTCTACAAAAATAATGTTTTAAAGTTGCAACTTCCTCGAGCCGCTAATTGAGCCCTGGTCAGCTGGGTCACAGTCAAGGCTTTATCCCGCTAAACCACTGTAGTGGCTGTACAGTTACTTTCTTGAATGGAAAACAATAGGTCAATATCCAGTAGTCATCTTCTGGGCACTCATTTATTATGAATGTTTCAAGCTGAACCATTGAGTGTTGAACTGTTGTTGGCCTGTGACCTTGCTTCTATACATATTGACTAGGATATTCAGTGTTTCCATTTTCACTATTGGAAGGTTTACCTTCAGGATGTCGAAATTCTTGTTAGTCGACCAACTGAAGGTAAACCATATATATATATATTTTCATATATGGGTGTAATACATTTTATCTAGAAAACAAAAAAACAAGAATATCAAAACTGAGGTCACTGGAGCTGCCACAATACGTATACCACAAACAACTAAAAAATCAGGCTAGAACTATAAAAACACCTATGACTTTTAATTCAAAAATAAAAGAAGAAACAATGCATTGAGAAAGGGTTTGTTTTACCCAACTCACCTGTAGTGATTTACTGTGTGAGGAGTTTTTTTTTCCATGTTTGTGTAACTGTGGAGTTAGAATATTTAATTAAGAATTTTTGGAGAAATATTTGTTATATATGAAGTTTTTGACGTAATGTGATTCCACTAATTGTGTTTTAGATAAAATGTGTATTTTTAGATCAGTTATGATTATATGAAAAGTGTCTTAGAAAAATCATTATAAAGTCATATACACACACATATATATATATATATATATATATATATATATATATATACATATATATATATATATATATATATATATATATATATATATATACACTCTACAATGGTTTACAAACTACCTCAAAAACAGGCAGCAATCCTCTAATTGGCAGAACTCTTCCTCCCCTTTCATTACTGCCAACACAGGTGTCCCTGAGGATCAATTCTGGGTCCCCTCCTCTTTAGTATATTTGTCAACAACTTTCATCAAACCCTTACTCATAGTACTATCACTGAATATGCTGATGATTCAACTATCATCTCCTCCTCAAAATCTCTCACAAAATTACAGCAAAGATGCATTCACCTTTACTGAGCATTGAATGTCCCAGAATCACCTCTCCCTTAACCCCCAACAAAACAAAACGTCTATTATTTGCTCCCACAAAAACTTGTCCCATTGACAAATCTCTTTTTACAGTTACTTCCAATAACAATACTATCTTAGAAGTCGTCCCTAGTACCAAACTGCTTGGTGTCATCATTGATGACAAACTAACCTTTGACCTTCACATCCACAGCAATATCAACAAAACTCATCAAAAGCTAGGTGCCCTATATCATCATAACTATTTCCTCAGTCTCACTGCCAAAACAGCCCTTGCCACATCCTTCCTACTTCCAACTCTGCTTTATGGCGCTCCCATCCTCACCAAACTACAATCTTCACTAAAAAATAAGCTTGATTCCTGCTACAATAAAGTTGCCAGATTTGCTACAAACTCTAAATACTCTACCCACCACTGCTCCTCATTGCATCAACTAAATTGGCTTGAATCCCACCACCATCTTACTTACCTTCAACTAACCACAGCCCACAAAATAATCTACCAACCTGAACATTGCCCTTCCATCTCAAGTATACTGACCATGTACCAGCCCAATCGCCACCTCGGGTCTGAAAACAAAATGTTGCTGTCTATAGAAAAACCCAAATTGTCAGCTGGCCAAATGCTGTACTCTTATGCTGTCTCTAAGTTATGGAATAATCTTCCTCCTTCACTCAGATCAACTAGTAAGTCTGCTTCTTTTAAAAAATCCCTAAAATTTCATTTAGTCTATAACTGGCTATGGTCCTGTATCCCACAAACAATCCCAGCACCTAATTCCCCACTACAGAACCTCTCTCTGTTTCACTTCTCAAAACGTTCCCACTCTTTTCTCTAACTTCTTACACTTTCTCTCTCCTACTTTTTCATCCTAATACATTCTGTTTGCCTGCTTTAAACCATGAACTCTACAACCCTCTGCTTTGAATCCTACACACTCACATGTATATACTATTTTTTTTTCAACTCACATACACTGCAAAGTTACTTTCCTCTTCTACGCTGACTTTCATACCCGTTTCCATTTATGCTCTCACTTATAACATTTTTGTCTTTTGTATGTAATTATTGAAATGTCATCTCTGCCAGTTATCTTATCCTTCCTACTAACATTTTGTCCTTTGTATGTAATTATTAAAATGTCATTTCTGCAAGTTATCAAAGTTATATTGTTTAATTAATTGTATGCAGTAATGTGTCCATTTTACTCATGCATCAAGAATGTTTTAATTAGTTAATTGTATGTAACAATGTAGACATTTTCTCACCGGGCCTCCACTGAAAATCAGCTCCTCAAAGCCCAGTGGACTTTCCCGGTCAACAAATGCAATAAATAAAAATAATATATATATATATATATATATATATATATATATATATATATATATATATATAAATACATACATCTATATAGACAGAGAGAGAGAGAGAGATGGATCTAATGATCTAGATCAGATGCACTAAATGTCTAGCCCATGAAGAAACAGGAACTGACTAAACAAGTAGATGATTCTGGATCCACACAGGTACACACACATAACACTGATATATGGATATGCACACACGCATACACACATATATCTATATCTATCAATCTATATAATATATATATATATATATATATATATATATATATATATATATATAGTGCACACACACACACACACACACACACACACATACATACATATATATATATATATGGTTTACTACTGAAATGTCGAATGGCACTACATCGACTGTACTATAGTCGAACACGGAAGTTCGGAAATAGTAATGTCGACGTCAAAAAAACAATCTAGGAATGGTTTTAACATGGGTCGAGGTAGGTGTTCAGTATTATTCAGAACTACAAACATCTCCCCTACCTTGACCCATGTTAAAACACAGTCCTAGATTGTTTTTTTGTCGTCGACATTACTATTTTCGAACTTCCATGTTCAACTATAGTACAGTCGATGTAGTGCCGTTCGACATTTCAATAGTAAACCATATATATATATATATATATATATATATATATATATATATATATATATATATATATATATATATATATATATATATATATATATATATATATATATTATATATATATATATATATATAGTTAGATAGATATAGATAGTTAGATAGATATAGATATAGATATAAATGCACTCTGTGTGTCTCTCAGAGGCTTTACCCTCCATGTGGGGGTATAGGAGATTGCCCCCAGCAAAAGCACATGACATTGATGTTTTCATTTTGTTGAAGCTACTGGTTTGACTCACACACACACATATCTATAGCTATATATATATATATATATATATATATATATATATATATATATATATATGCGCTCACACGGACACACACACACACACACGGACACAGGCATATATATATATATATATATATATATGTAGCTATAGATATAGATATAAATACACTCTGTGTGTCTCTCAGAGGCTTTACCCTCCAGGTGGGGGTATAGGAGATTGTCCCCAGCAAAAGCACATGACATTGATGTTTTCATTTTGTTGAAGCTTCTGGTTTGACTCATCTTGTTAAAGCATTAACAAGTTTATTCTCAATAAAAGGCAGGAATAACTTATCTATGGGGTTGAATATCATGAATAAATGTGTGTGTGGGGGGGGGGGTAGATGTAGGAGGATCCTTTCTGGGAAGTGGTTGTGGCAAGGACACAAATGTTCTGAATGAGTAGTCATACAGGCAGTTTGCAAACCATATAGTGGGTTGGACATTAGTCAACATTTCTGAAATTAATTAAAAAGTTAAGGATTTTTTTGTTATAAATAAGTGGATCTCTGGCAAACCACCTTCTTATAAATGGTCTGACACTGTACAGAGACAACTTAGAAAGTGTATTTTTTATGTATAACTAAATAAATACAAACAAGTTGGGCTAATATTCTGAAGAATAGTGTTAAATGATTCCAAACACAACCTTGGGGTTGCTTAGTACTCTTCTGTTATAACAGAGCATTCAAATAAAATATGTCAGATATTGGAGCTATTGATTCCCAGCAATATCTGGCAGCTTAGGACACACAGTTAAGGCTCTGAGCAGTAAATGAGATTCATCCTATAATCTTGCTTTGAGTCACTCAGCCACCTTTTGTCTGCTGTGTGGCTCCACAGATGTCTCTTAACCAGATGAGTTTTCCACAAATGGGCCTTAACCAAGCTGAACAACTTGTTTAACAAAATATTTAAATAAGAAATAAAAGTAAACAGTTCCAAAATTAGGGCTTTGATTCTTCTTTCTAGGGCTGTTATGCCCTTTAAAAAAGGTACATTTTACTTTTTTGTAAATATCCATCACAGCAAGGGATCACAGTGTAGAAGTTCTTAATATTTAGTCAAGATTATATCACCCCAGATGGGAATCAAACCCGCAATCCCTGGCTTAGGGGGCCAAGGCCTTATCCATTAGACCACTGGGGCCTGACCAAGTATATGTCATCACAGCTAAAATCGAGTTCTGGCTTATACCCCTTATCTAGGGTCATGGTGATTCCATGTCTGCCTAGTGAAGTATGAGATATGTAATTGTAATTCACACAACTACAAAAAAATAAAGCTGACTGGCAAATACAGTGAATTCCATAACTTACTGCAGTGTGATTAAAGCACTTTTGCAATGGGGTGCATTCACCTAGTATGAGGGTGTATGCCCTTAATACCCTTTCTACCTTATATAGTAACTCCGAGATTGCTATACTTCATTGTAAGTGGAATACTGTAAGGTACTATATATTTCCCCTTTATCACCATTCATTTTGCTGTTCAGACAACTGTAGTTGTTGTCCCTAGAATTTCAACAGGAACTGTTCTTCAGATTTTAATCAGGTTGGTGATGACTTATGCAGCATAACCTTATATTCTCACCTTAGGGATATTCATTCCTAAGCATGAGGTGGGTGTAGGAATTGTATGAAGTGAAAATTTGATTGGGTCTCTCCAAACTACCAGTCTGACAATCCTATCCCTAGCCTAGAAATATCCAAGCAGAGGCTAGGAGCTAAGATCTGATATGGTAAGTTAAGGAAATAATCACATGAAAATACATTCATTCCAAGTATGAGCCCTTGCTTCTAGATTTTTAAGTACAGTCAACTTAAAATTCCTTATCAGGGCATTGTCTTAAATAGCACAAATTTGATACTTTCTATTTTTAGTGCTTATCAAAAGGTGCTATAAAATGTTCATAAATTACTAACTCCAATAGTCTTTGGTTATATAAAATATAGATTAAATTAGTCGAAGAAACCACTTCCAATGTAGCTTCTGAATCAATGATATCATATTCAGGAAGCTCCTTCCTTTTCATTGGCAAAAGGCTTTAGGAGGTTATGTTTAATAGTTGGAGTAGTAGAGTAAACATCCAGTAACTGCATTTTGCACAGATCATTTCAAATATGAGTCATTTAACCAAACTGTAATTTCAGCAGTAGTTCTTGTGTTGTAACTGTATCCACAAAGCACACCATAGTTAAAGTACAGCAGTCCCTGCAATGACCCTCTAATCCTCCTCCTCCCGTTAAGCCAGCACTGAAATGGGCAATAATTAAACCCATCCATGCACAACAGAAGCAGTAAGTCTAAAAATAAAAATGGAAAATCTCTCACTCTTCTTTCAGCAAATTGTTTTTGTACCTTCAAAAAACTAGCAGAAATAACAAGAAATGTTAATAGCTGACAATAATGAAACTTGTAACATGATGCATAAAGTGAAAGGTCTAAAGAAAAAAGTCTGTGGTGTCAACAGCAGAATTACAAACACTGAAAAAAAATCATATCTTGTGAAGAGCAATGATTTGATGTAGAGTCAAAAATATTAAAAATGAAATCAAGGACAAGAAGGAAGACAATCTCCACTTCATTTGCTCGAAAAACTGCTCACAAAATAGTTGGAGTCATCAGTAAGCATCTGTTTGCATTATTGAAAGGGGTCACTGAATCTTAAGACCACACCATGATTATTCAGGTTCTTCTCTTCCTCTCATCACCAAATTTCTCATTTTTGGGGACCACAAAGATGTCAAGACTAGATTATTCCATGTTACTTCATGGGGGGGGGGGTCAACAAAACCATGCTTTGCATCAGACTTCCCTCAGATGGTTTGAATAAAATTAGCAGACTAAGACAATATGTAAAACACTGTTAGTAACACCATTCACATTTAAAATAAAAAAAAAAAACAGCAGGTCTGTCATTTATTTTTTTACAAGATGATTAACGTTTATTTTGCAGCACTCCTTCCTAAGCTTTTCAAGTGAGGGTATTCATTCTTTATTTTCTTTTGCCGAGCTAAACACACGCTGTAAATCACTGCATATCCATAGTTTGTGTGCTTTTATTGCTTTAATGTAATAGCAGTTATTTCTTTTTATGTTAGCACTACAGTTGCATAAGTGTTTAACAACAGATGGTTGTCATTCTCCATTATGAATTTCTTATTTTATGATTATTACTAGCAAAAACCAGGCAATATCTGCAGCCAGAGACATTTAGATATTTCTCATGCTGTGTTCGGCTATATTAAACTACAGAGGTAATTTCTCACATGTGTTCTTTTTTCTGCCTGACTCACCATTAAAATATTTTAATCATCATGATATGTCCAGCGCAACTTCAAATGTTTCAGCTAAATGACACATGTATACCATCATTTTATATTATTCCATCAAGATGACGTCAAAAATAGTTCCTACTCTTTAACTCCTTTAGTCCAAAGATTCAGTGGTTAATTACACCCCTTAAGCCCCAAGTTTACTAATGAAAATGTCTACTACAGCCTGAGAGATATGAAAAACATTATATTACTAAATTAAAATGCCGTGAAAAACTCAAATGATGACTTGAGATCACCTAAGCCTTAACTGAGTTAAATGAGTTGGTCACATAAGCCTAAAAGAGTTAACTGCTCTCGTTTGCAGTGGGTACACTGTAACTGTTTAACTGCTTGTTCAGCTGTACATGCTGTCAGTCTCAGATATGAGATATTGCAGTGTACACGTACTGTGGTTTGATGTATTTATAAAAATTCAGAGCATGTATTTTTCTCAGTTATTAATTACATGTACTGATTGATACTTTTTCTATTTTTCTGTACAATACTGTAGTTGATTTTTTAATCCTCATTATACCTATTATTATATTATTTCTGGTTGTTACAGATTCAGACGTCTCTTTTTTCCTAGCTGGCTCATGGATACATCAAGATTATCAATAAGAAACTGTAGCTGTTTTAGTTCTGTGTCAGTTTCTCCCCAACTCCTTTTTTATCCTCCCTCCCTCTTGGAGTTAGTATGCATAATTAGCAAGGGGCGTGGGGTGCAGTGGGGCTTGCACCCCTGCAAAAAAAAAGCTTTTTTTTTATTTGTAAATTTTGCATATACTGGGCTGCTTCTTCGTGTATTCTTACTGGTGTATTGACATCAGCATTTTCAACATTTTTACGTTGACATTTTTCAAGTCAACACTGGGTGTATTCAATGATAAGTACTACACCCATATCTATATCTATATCTCTCTATCTGTATATAGATAGATATACACACACATACCTACACACACCTGCACACGTGCACAAACACAGACACACACACACACACACACACACATATAGATACACACATTTTAGTCACTGCATTTATGATATAGATCACTTCATAAAAAATAGACTTGAAGCAGTTCAGGTGCATAAATGTGGAAGAAGTATTAGTCACATGACAAATAACTATTAAATATGATTCAGGATTTTTAGAATGACTTATTTATCGATATGTACTGCTTTTTGGACAGTTAACGTGTTAAGTGTTATATTTAAGTTACCCACCTGAGAGCACCACTATATCCATAATATGGCTCTTCCGGACTGCTCTTACACTTTGATTTCTGCCCAATACTTTGTCCTTTGCACAGTGCACAGAGTGGGGAGGAAATGTTAGCTCCTGGGGCACAGCTTTCACTGAAGTAATGCTCTGTTGGACAAAACACATTTATGCAGAAATTAAGAAAATTGCCTAACTTACCTTTCGTTACAATAAAGCTATTGTTTTATGAAAAAATGTATTTAGGGCTGTATCTCCTTGTCTTGTCTGTGACTTGTATGCAGCACAAATTGTAACAATTCACTAAATATACCTTATCACAGTGAATCTCCAGACACAGACAATACTTACAAGAGAAGGCTTTATTGCACACATTAAAGTATCACACAAGTCAGTATAGCTTCTTTTTTTAAGCCTACAAATAAATAACATGGGCCAGGACAGAGTCAAGCAATCTGGGTCCACTTTATCGATGAAGGATTTCAGGGGGTCATGGGTTCAATTCCCAACAAGGGTCACTCTTTTCCTTTCTCGTAAGAGTTAATTGGTTGTTTTACACTGCATGCTTGAGTGCTCAAAAATCACCATTGTGCTGTGTTCCAAGCTGGAAGGGAAATTAATTGGCAACGACCCTATGATTCTGCAAGAAGATTTCAATTATCAATGAGCATATTGGTTTTAAAACTTAGCAGTTTCCCACTTCAAGGCTAAATTTGTTGATCTGATGTTACTAAGTAATTCTATTCAGCTGGTCTCTTTTCCTAATAGGATCTCAGATTTAATTAGTTTTTGTTAACAATGGAGGGCTTACTTCTGATATAACAGGAAAAGAACCACTTAGTAACGCTGATCCCATTAGTATGAGATTTTCCAGGAAGCTTGCCTTCTCAGAAATTATATACAGTTACAAATGCTTGGATACAAAAATGGTGGAAGACTGTGTACCTGACAGATACTGGAATAAATTGTGCACCTTGAGGGGGAGGCTGACACTTGGCAAAGCCTACCTGACATCTGTACTCAAGGTCTGGTAGGAATAATTAAAAGGAATCTTGTGGGACAGCAAGGGTATCTGAAACCACCATGATGAAGTACAAATCAAAAGAAGGAGCTACAACGCATACAGGAAATGCAATGCAAGAAACAACAAAAAGGTTAAATGAAATACCAGGACAACTAAAATATATCACTGTAGATGTTAAATAACATTTGAAGACTTCCTACTATTATTTAAGGAAAATAAAGCATCTTTTTTACATATGTAAACTCTCAGTCAAAAGCAATAGTCAACGTTTAACTCCTGCAGTATAATACTATAGTGGTTACTGACATTTAAATCCTGCAGTATAATACTATAGTGGTTACTGACATTTAAATCCTAGTATAATACTATTATGGTTACTGACGTTTAAATCCTGCAGTATAATACTGTAGTGGTTACTGACGTTTAAATCCTGCAGTATAATATTATAGTGGTTACTGACATTTAAATCCTGCAGTATAATACTATAATGGTTACTGACGTTTAAATCCTGCAGTATAATACTATAGTGGTTACTGACGTTTAAATCCTGCAGTATGATACTATAGTGGTTACTGACATTTAAATCATGCAGTATAATACTATAGTGGTTGCTGACGTTTAAATCTTGCAGTATAATACTATAGTGGTTACTGACATTTAAATCCTGCAGTATAATACTATAGTGGTTACTAACGTTTAAATACTGCAGTATAATACTATAGTGGTTACTGACATTTAAATTCTGTAGTATAATACTATAGTGGTTACTGACGTTTAAATCCTACAGTATAATATGATAGTGGTTACTGATGATTAAATCCTGCAGTATATTACTATAGTGGTTACTGACGTTTAAATCCTGCAGTATAATACTATAGTGGTTACTGACATTTAAATCCTGCAGTATAATATTATAGTGGTTACTGACGTTTAAATCCTGCAGTATAATACTATTGTGGTTACTGACATTTAAATCCTGCAGTATAATACTATTGTGGTTACTGATGTTTAAATCTTGCAGTATAATACTATAGTGGTTACTGACGTTTAAATCCTGCAGTATAATACTATAGTGGTTACTGATTTCTCTGAAATTTGGAAAGTGTATCCTTTTCTTTTTTTGCTCCCCCACCCTGCAGTTGATCATCAGCTGCCACCAGCTTTTCTCCTCGTTCATCTGGGCTACCGGGCCAACTTTAGTCTCCCTGGCAAAACCTGATCCACATCTGGGCAGGTGACAAAATCATTGATTCTGGTGCAATGTTATACTGCTAACAGGGAGTGTGTCCTAGCCCCCTCTGACCTTGTGTAAGCATTGTGAGCTCTGCAATCGTTGCCTGTGGGAGATACATATCCATCCTCTTTGCTTTCAGTCCCTTCAGTGCCTGGGGATGCAGTAAGGGCTTTATTCCTCTGTGCTATAGGGCCAGATAAACCGTGGATATTTTTAGAAATATTTTGACAGTGTGCATCTCTGAGATGCAGTTTTGACTTTGCAAAGTCATAACATGGTAAACATAAGGTGCCTAGCAATTACTGCTGAAACAGTCAAACATTCTCTAACCATGGTAAAGGGCCCACCAAATATGCAGCCCTGACAATTTGTTTGGCCAGTTTATATGTACTTTTGTAGGCAATTTGATTCAAGTACTTGTAATATTTACTTCTTTATTATAACAGGGTATTATTCCTAGAGAGTGGCAGCTTTCACTCACTGCACAAACACATGAAGGGACTAAGGGTCTATAGAATGGAGAATTATCACCCAATTACTTTACCATTGATAATTACGAAGATAGAAATAATACTAGGTAAGTGATCCCAGGGACCATAAGATGCCTAGCCATATACACTTTTAAGCAAATAGACTTAAAAGGTCTTGCCACTCTTGTCAAGCACTTAATACTGCTTACCTCCCACATCAAGCATGGACATACATGATAAGTCTGGTGGAAATTTGTGTCAGTCCAGCTAGTCATCATGTCCAGCCTTAAAGGTAGTCAAAGTAATATTTTGTTTGACCTGTAGTGACACTTTAGTAAATAGACTGGGAATATGCTGTGTCAGGAACCTATCCCTCAAACCAGTCTTCTTTATGTTTTGTTGTAGATCTGAGTCTCTAGTATGGGTGTTTGCAGAGGTACTGGTTTGGTGAGTAAATAGCAGGTCAAATAGGACTGGGTCTAGTATATCTTAAAAGGCTAGACACAGGCCCTTTGGAGTAGCTGGTAGGTTACTGAGTATAAGAACAATAGTTCTAATCTTTTCAGATAGTTGAGGATTTAAGACTTTTAATGATCTTCTTTTGTTCTTGCAGATATTCCCTTTGTAATTAATTAGGATAGATAGAAGAATTTCCTGCTTATGGTGAAAATATGATAACCGAATTAGATAGAGTTGTCTGCATAAATACTCAAGTGTCTTACGAGTCTGAAGAGAAGTACTACTTGTAACACTATACTACCCTTTTTTTGCATTTAACTTTAGACTATTTTCAGTACACTGAGTATGTGTAAATTCCAACCCTTGCTGGAGCTGTTTAGTATCAGTGGATGAGCAGATAACAGTACCCGGCTTTCTGTCATTAGCAAACTTTATCAACCATACTTCCAAAATATTGGCTTAAATGTCTCCAAAAAAATGCCAAGCGGGAGAGGGCCTAATATGGATCCCTGTGGCACACCACTCATTGCAGTTCTCACTCAGAGAGTGTAACAGTAACTTTAGCAACCTGGGTTCTTTTGGATATCCAGTCTGTAATTCAACGACCTACACAGGGGTTTACATAAACATTTTTTAATAATTCCAATAATTCCAGTACAGGGAATAGAATCAGAAGTGCTGCCTGGATCAAGATAAGCAGTGCATAAGTTGTAAACATTCTGAGTGATTTTTGTTTAGCATCATGACATTGGAGAAATGTTAAGGATTTGTACTAGTATGAATTTATGGAAGCTCACTCTACCCTTCCAAACTTAGTAAACCTTTATTTTCCTGTATTTACAGCCTTACAGCTGGAGGGTTATTGCTATCTATTTAGTTTGGAAAAGGCCTTTTAATCATTTGATCACAGAGTCATCATTAAAAATATGCCACATAATAAAATTTACTTTATAAATCAGTGGGTTGAAAGGTGGCTAGTTCTGAGCTCACAAAAAGGGCATTGTGTAGATCAGTCTGGAATATTATAAAATCAGGGGTACCTTGGTGGTTAATTTTGGGGCTGACTTTCTTTATCATAGTTTTTGCTACAATTGTGATTGACTCCAAATATTGGTTAAGCATATACATGGATGATATCAAAACTGGAGCTGCAGTGATCAGATCTCCTGATATTACCTATCTAAATGGGTATTTAGAGACTCTAACGTATGAATGACTTCTACTGATATAGCTTTTAGTAAAAGAAACAAAGTGATGAGATTAGATAGTGAAGCTACTGATACAAATGCTCACTTGAACATTACTACTCTTGAAAAAGTAAATTTCATAAATTATATTGTTATATGGCTCAAAAACAAATAATAAAACCTAATAATAGCAAAACACCTAAAAAATTAGGAGTAAGGGCCTTAAACAATTAGAACTACTAATTGGGACAATTTAATCTAGGGACCAAAGGGCACTCGCTGGGTTGTTTATGTTTAATCTGTCCAGCATTAGAGTAAAATTCTATTGTTGCTGTTACGTAACTTTTGCAGCACATAAAGCAAATTCCCAAAGTTAATACTATCCTGCACACAAATGGACTACAACTTGAAAATAATACACTCCAATATGTAAGTATAACTTAAGTATAAATTAGAAAGTACAGATAAGAGCAAATTAAGAGTATAGTGGCAGTTAGTGCAGTGAATTAAGGTTATTATCATATAAAGAGTTTATTCACGTGGTACAAGCTTTGATTCCCTCGGCTTTCATTTGGCTGCTGTGTGACCTTGAGCAAATAACTTAACCAGAAAGTGCTTTTAGGGCAATTGGTAAATTGAGTAGGTTTTTCTATGAACCTATGAACCTACTATCACTTTAGAGGGAAGTATGCAATATTAAGACAGTTTTCCATTCTGGTATTGAAAATCAGATTGAAAGTAATGGGCGTGCTGCTCTGATCTCTACTATTCCTGGAGTTAGGATCTTCATTAGAAGGAAGAACATTTTAACATCAATCTTTCCAATTTTATAGAACAAGTCTCAGACACATAGACTAATTAAATATATTTAAAGCCAATCTTTATAATTGCACATGAGTCCAGTGTTGACACACATTTGGAGTATGTGTTCCATGTTGGTCTGTAAAAAGGTCTGAACGAAGGTTTCCAACTCCTATATATCTATGAATCTACAACAGGACACATGATCTATTAGGGGAGGTAATAGGCTTGCAGCAAGACATAGGGGGCATTATATTTTAGTATTAAGCGCCACACCCAGTACTTAGCCATATACCTAAAAACTAATCCATAAAATGTAGCAACAAAGGGAAGTAAAACTCAGGAATACCTCCAAATCTTGTAATTCACATTTCTTTTTGATTTTCCTACTACTGGATCCATAGCTTCACCACTATTTCTTAATTTTCATGTTGGATTCCTTTTCATTCTTGTCCCTTTTTATCTTATTTGTTTTATACATATATTGTCCTGTCATTTCTCATTCCTTTTCCTAGTCAGGCAGGCAGACTAGACTTACCTTATTATCTCTGTTTGGTAGTTTTTCTAAGCATGTTTCCGCTGTCTTTTTACGGTTTAAGTGCATCGCTCCCTAGTCATTCTGTTTGTTCTTGTTATTTCTTCTTCTTACTACAGTGATACTGTGTCCTGTCTCATGCATGACACTGTCTACCTTCCTCTTGTACTATTTTACTATAGTGATACATTTCTTCTTGCAGTCTTTCTTGCTTTTTTTTTTCATTTCCAGATGTTATCCCCTTGTTGACTCCACAATATTTTGGGTATATTTCTAAAGTTACAAAGTCACAGTGGGCTCATCAAACATACCCCTCCCTAATGCCAAATGCCTAGTACTAAATTAGCTAAATGGGAACATGGACATACTTCACCAATAAGTGCGATACAAAAAAAATGTATATTAGCTACATAATTACTTAACATCCAAGATACAACACCCTAGATAAAAATAGAGGATCTGATCAGTCTGATGAAATCTCTTAAGTTAATGAATGATACCAAAATGCTCATTTTAGTAGTTATAATATATAATTCATACTGAAGATGTGACCATTTCTTCATTGTTTTTAGACTTTGCTGTTACAGCCTTACTGAAGCTTTTTTAAATATATTTTATCACAAAGGAATTTGCTTACAGTGATGGTAGAAAATGGGTAGGATGTTGACCATAACGTAAGAAGTGTATTAGCTGAAATGAGCTTTTGCACAGATATACTATCCTACGACCTGGAATTCTATACCACTTACTATTCACGTAAATTAGATTAATAATCTACCTGACATATAAATGAAAGACCTTACAGTGTTAAAAAGCTCATTTTAAAGCAGTCACATAACTAGCAAACACATTTTATTTTAAATTCAGATATATAAATTTGTTTTGCTTAAACTCAAACATAAAGAGGTGTGAGAGAGAAGGTGCAGATGATGTTCTCATGACTATCTCAACTTTTTGCAAATAATATATGCCCCTTAATGAATAAATTCAAGAAAAAAAAACTCTGCTTGGGTCCTTCCCTATAAACTTAGGCATTTTTTTGGATTCCTGCAGAATGTAAAAAAGACAGTTACAGTGCCACACATGAAGTGCTTGAGCACTTCAACCATGACGGAAAGTACAGGTGCTGCACTTCCACACCTTGCAAATCTGGCAATTGTGCTCCCTATCATCTTTATGCCCTGGTCAGCCACACCTTTACCTAACCCTAGTTTTGCCTCTATCTCTTACCTGTTCAAAGTGTTTATTGTTTATTCATGACCTGTGCAATGGACAAGGACTTGATTTTTTCAAGCTTCTATTGAATGGCAGTTATTCTAGACTAGTGTAGTGTACCACAGAGTTAGGCTCAGATCTAGACCAGTGTAGTGTACCACAGATTTAGGCTCAGATCTAGATTAATGTAGTATACCACAGATTTAGACTCAGATCTACACCAGTGTCGTGTATGACAGATTTAGTTTCAGAACTACCCTCCAAATTGCAGTCAGGGTAGACAATATTTGGAATGTTATTAGACCAACTAGCAGAACTGTTCATTGGATTCTTCATCTGGAGGTAGACTGCTGTAGTTTTAAAGCTACTACTCACCAGGCACACCAAAAGCAGATTGGGGAACTATTTACTGTTGTCATACTTGGGAAGTATGGTAGATCATGGAAAACATACTGAATGAAAGACTGTTCAGATTTTTGAAAAATAACCTCTAGGACATTAGTAGTGATGTCTTTATGAATACAATTATCACAAAACCCAATACTGGTAATAGGTTAAGCTGAAAGCCACTTTCAGGGAAACTGAAACAAAGTTTATTGGGGGGGGGTCAGTACCCCCACTCCCATATAGGCAGCTTTCCCACATCCCCTAAAATTATATGTACTTACTCTATGGTTGCACAACAGGGCAAACTCCAGGTTAGCTGAAAGGGGTTTTCAGTGTAACCTTTCTGTGATATTGGGACTTGTAACATTAGTCATCAAACATCGGTCACGTTTCCTAAGACATCAGCTAACATGGACTGCAGTTAGAACATTCTGTCAAATTCTCCATGGCTGCAGAAGTAAATGGTATAAAATGTTGATGTCATATACAAAGACCTCAATGAAGACTAGTAAGTAAAATAAAGGGATGGCGGTAACAGAAAAAATGCTTAAGTGAAACTGAAGTAAATGATGGCATGTCAAAGGGGTAAGTCCAAGAATCAATGCTCTTTAATGTGTTTTTCACCCACAGAAATAAGGCATAGAAAGGATGATTCATCCCTTTATAGTTTATGTAAAAATTGAGGAAGCAGCAGAGGAGAAGGAGGCAGTCTTAAAAGAGACCTGAAAAAGTTATTACCATGGACTAAGATATGGCATCTGATGTTCAGTAATGAGGAATGCAAGGTGCTACTGTTGGGGACCAATAACACCAATAAGATATGCAGGCTTGAATGACTGCAGCCTATAGCTGCAGAACAGGAAAGGACTTGAGTGCAGTTGTAATTGCAGTAATGAACCACTAGGAGCAGAGTGAAAAAACAGCAGCCAAAGCCAAGAAGAAGTTGCCAGGCTGAATCTCCAAGGACAGAGACTTAAGGCAGAAGGAGGTGATCTTCCTACTCTATAGGTAACTTTTTATTCATTTATTTGTTTTGTTTTTTATTACTATGAAAGTTCAAATGTATTTAAACTCCCTTTTCATGGAGCCCTGGGGAAAAAAGCCCCACAACAAATCAAACTAACTTCCATAAGAAATACAGACAATTGTCTACATGCATAGAAGAAAACAAATCTTAATGCAATATATTATAGAGGAAGTAAAAAAATAATCTGTAACAAAAAAAAAAAAAATCAGTAAAACATTGCAAAAACCTATGAGCAAACTTTTAAATATATCTTCTTCTTCTTTTGGCTTTTCCCGGTTAGGGGTCACCACAGCGGATCACCTGTCCACTCATGACTGGCAGTGGAGTTTTACGGTGTCGCATTGCCAGCCCGGCACCCAACCTTCCACAGAAGGCACACATATGCACACACTCACACCTAGGGCCTATTTACATTGTCCAATCCACTTACAGCATGTCTTTGGGATGTGGGAGGAAACCCACGTGACCACAGGGAGGACATGCAGACTCCGCACAGAAGGCACCCCAGCCGATTGATCGAACCAGAGAACCTCTTGCTGTGAGGCGGCAACAGCAAAGTTTTAAATATATAATATGTGTAAATTTGTTGGGCTGAACTAAAAAAGGAAAAGGGGGCCATAGTAAAACCAGATAGATAAAGACTCAAGTACCTGGAAAAGAGAAGAAAGATAGAAGGGTCAAAGGTAATTATAGTATATATCGAAAATGTATGAAGAACAGGAGGCCAAAATAGTACATGGCAAATTAGATAAAGAGAAAGTGGCAGAGGTAGAAATAACAGAAATGGGTATTAGGGGATATGGGGGTAAACTGGGTGAAAAAAGATGCACAAGAGACATAAGTTAAAGGGAAAAACGTTGTTAGGATAAATGAGATATAAGGGGACTTGTACAGTAACATTCATTAAAACTGCATATAGAATATATAGTATAACTAGACAAGGGTTATTACTCTGGATGAAGAGCAGACTGAAAAAGAAACTCTAGGGTGCAGAATGGGGTACACCTGGAGTAATACAAGTGCAAATCCATTTATTTATTTATTAGATGCTGCTTACGTTGGGATTTGAAAAAGGAAGGAGGTTAAAGTGTTTACCCTGCAGATACAAGTTACAGGGTTTGATTCTCACCTTTGACCACTGTCTAGTTGTTGGCTAGGTAGGTAACAGTCTGTAGACTGATTGACTAGTATTTATCTACGAACTTATGAAGGAGGGGTTTGGTGCTAACTTCAAGGCTACAGGGATAGAACTCCATAGTTTAGTGATAGTTTGAGCATTGGGAGTTGTCTGTACTATTGTAAAACTTAGCTATAGTGAGTAGTGATTTGTCTTGTGGCAGTAAGGCTCTAGTAAAGGAGTATTATTATAGGATATTGTATAGAGCTGGACAGTTTTCAAGTTTATATATAAGCTAATGGACTATATTAAGTTGAGATGATAGATACTGTCGCAGTTCTAACCAGTTTTATTCCACGAAAGCTAGAGAGTGGTGTGTTCTGGAGTGATGGTTTGCAACAAATTGAGCAGCTCTATTGTAACATTGCTGCAGTTTACATAATAGTGAGACTTGACGATTTGAAAAATAAGGGCTACACAAAGGAGAGATGGAAATAGGGATCCTCAAATCCCGAGTTGCAATATAGATCCATAACCTTTAAACTACTGATAAAAAGAAAACATCTCAAGTACAGACATAGGTGGTCACCTAGAAGAAAGTGAATGTTATATGGTATGGATCAAAATAAGTAAATAAATAAGTAAATATGAAAATGGAGTCAAGCCAAGACTTCAGTCACACTGACTAGCAAAGAAGAAGAGTGTCTCATACCTGCATTAACAATATTCTCTAAGGACGGGGTGAAAAATTTTCCCCCACATTTAGCGAGGAAGAAACAGAACAAGAAGTCCTTGTAACTACTGTTGCAGTTACCTTTGCTATTCATTGTTTTTCAGTTTATTTACTTTTCTTTTACAATTACTAAACAATCAAGCCTTGTTTCACCAGTGTAAAGATGATGGCATCAAATTTTTTTTGAACTACAATTCATGGTGCTTTGTTACTCTGCCATGAAGTGCTGGACATGTTTTTTTAATGGGTGATACCTGTACATTAATATCCTACTGGAGAATACAGGATACTAAATGTACATTTTGCTCATTATCTGAAAAAAAAAAATAGTTTCTTTAAACTTTGGAGGGCTGCAGCCCAGCAGCCTAATAGCATGAGTTATTGTTAGTTTAGTAAATTTTATCACTACATAATACTATAAGCTATGCACTCGACTTTCCCAAAGAGTCTTCGAAATAAGGCCACTTTATTCAAAAGACAAGTAGCATCCTTGGCTTTACTCCTGTGTTATAAATAGCACAGAAGTTCCTTGGAAAAGGTGAGCACTAAAATATGTGGACATTGAATCATACATCAGGGGTGACTTAGCAATAGTCTCTGGACATAACTTACCCAGGGGTGCACTCTTGCAAGTTTTGATAGAGGTTCACAGCTCAAAACTACAGAATGATGCTCCATAACAGACTGCAGTCATGCCCCTATGCTTTATTGCTACTGAGACAGGGCTACTTTGTAAGAACACATTATGTGCTGGGGAAAAATATCCGTGATGAATGTTACAGCAGGGCAGTATTGAACAGTCTAACATAGAGCTATTAGGAAACAGAATGCATAATGTTCATTGCAGGTAATGGCTACATGTAGTGGGGATCACTGCTGCCAGTAGCAGTTTACAAAAATGAGCAAGGCACTTACGAAAGTTACCGAACTGCATTGTGTTCGTTACTCATTCCTCCATATTCCTCTTCATTGGCATCTCACATGGATTTTTGCAATATCTGTCGTAGAGTATAAAGTGTAAAGTCTTGCCAGCTTATGGAACTTATTCTGTACTGCTGTTGACAAAACCCACCAGTGCCTGTGGGAGTGATTAAGGCCCATCTTTGCTACAACTACAAAAGCAAATATGAGCTTTATCATGTGGAAATGCACTGCCTTGTTTCATTAACTGACCTGCACACCAGTGGACATACCTTGTGGCTGGTAAATTGTAAAATATTTTAGACTGCAAAGAAAATAGTTAAGCAATAATCCACGACTTTGTGTGGGTATTGCAGGATTTACCCATGGCTGGTGTGATTGAAGATGTGAGTGAGTGACTGAGTGATTAAACAAAGTCAATAGTGGGCAAATCCTGTGTCAGCCAAATACAGAAGTAGATTATTGCTATTATACAATGACATTATTTAAAAAAAAACTTCCCTTTTCTAAATAATGTCAATGTATTAAAAGCCTTTAGTGCTCTTTTGTTGGCTTCTTGGTGGCCTGAGTCAGTCAGCTGACATGCTGCACATGCTCTGTATGTGTACTGGAACAGCTACACAGAATAATGTTGTCTGTGGCCCCTCCCCTTCACTAATCATTAAGGACTGAAGTCATTAAGTGAGTTGTCATGGAACTGATTGTACAGCTCCTGGCATGGAACAAAACTATCAGTTTAAGACTTTTTTAAAAGCAGTTTAAATTCTATATTTAGTGGCATGGAGAAATTAAACTACAGTAGACTCCTTCTTATTTGGCTTCCTCTTCAACCGGCAGTCATATTTCTGCCATAGTCCTAGCAAAAAACAACAAAGAAGAACAACACTTCTGCCTAATCTAGGCTGAATAATGGCAGGCATTTGTGTTTTAGACTTCATGTTCATTAGAAAAATGCATACTAACATAAATCCTGTTATTCTATCAGATTTATAACCTATAAATGCTATCTTGTATGCTTTTTCTGATTAACCAGCCATTGGTTTATCCAGCTTAGGGTCCAGTCACAGCGAGACCGGATAAAAGGGAGTCTACTGTTATGTGTTTCTTCATATAGAAAAAGAATGCAAGTTTATCGCCGAAAGATATACTTGCATGTTTTTTTTTTATACTGGAAGAAAGACATTAGCATACTTTCCCTGCACGACTAAGCATAGAATTCAAAATGCTTTTAGAAAAAATCTTAAACTAATATTCTGCGATTTCTATGTGTCTGCCATCAGTTATTTACTTAGTGTGCTATTTTCTCATTTCTCCACAGTCTTGCAACTATAGAATCATAATATTTAAGTTTTGAGTGAGGAGGGTACATGGCATTTGGTCCATGCACAAAATATTTTCAATGTTATTTTTCAAAGAGCTGAAGCTTTTTACCATTTTTTCATCTGGTTGATTCAGCCTGTAGTAATTCAAGGACACGTAGTACAGGTTCATGACCAAAGAATAAGGTATATAGTCAAGAGATCATCCCAAACCAAGGAATCTTTACATCTTCTTGTTTGCTTTTAGTGTCTGTGTCATCTGCCTTTTCTAATTGACTTGGTCCTTGTCCAAGTGTATATTTTATAGTTTCTCAGAAAGCAGTGTTTTTTCTTTTTCTTTGAGCTAGTTCTGTTAGAATAATGCTATTAAAACAACAATATTATGGGCAGTCATCTGACATTGATTATTCAGGTTTATATTATATGTTTTGTGGATACAGAAAATGTTAACATCAGCTGCACTATATTTTTTGCTGATGGCTTAACCTTTCTTCCTTTGAGTTTTTTGTAATTGAAAATAGTTATATTCAAGAAAATTACTGAGACTGAAAAAAAATCAGTGTAATTACAGCTATTTGAAAATTTCCTCTACTAAAAAAAAATGTATTTGAAATGGCAAGAACCTCCTGCACATATAGTTACAGAACACTCACTTTCAGTTTCACTTACCAAAATCACAACTCTTGGTTTTTTGGTATATCAGTCCCATAGGGACATTCCATCCTGCAGTCCTGCCAATTGCTGTGTGGCATGATTTCGCACCCTTCAGTCCACTCCATCTCAGACTGGTACCTGCTTTGATGGCTGCCACAGTATAGTAAGAAGCTTAAGTGACACAGAAAGAGAGAAACAAATCAGTACAGCATTATCACTTTTAGTTAAATGTCATTTGTTGTTAGTATAATTGGGAAGTCTATCCATAGTGCTAGTTTGTACAACTGACAATTCTATACAATTATTGCTTAGTCACATTTAAATCATGTATCTTACATCACCATTACAGAAAACATTATGGGTAATATAGCCAATAACGCCTGTAACCCTAACTGTAATAACGTTTGCTAGAAGTGTTTTAGCTGTAAGCTGCCTGTGACACCCCCCCCTCACAAAGATTATTTTTGTCTATATCTGCATATGAGCATCTGGAGCTGTCTTTATGTACCACTGAACATAGAGAGCTGTTCAAAATGTGCTTAAAAAACTAAACCTGAAGTGTCTTTTAACTCTGTTTTGCTGTTTTGTTATTGGCTATAATTTCTTGGCATTACTAGTAATTTTTTTACTTTTAAGATCTTTTGTTGTTTATGTGTGCATGTATATATATATATATATATATATATATATATATATATATGGCTATGGATCCCTGGCAGAAGACTGAGCATTCGCAACAGCAAATGTTAAAACACATAGCCCATATCATGGAAAACCCAGAAACTCGAAAGCAATGCCAGGATCACAAAAGCTTCTTTTCTGATATGGGAAAAGCCCCCTTGCCCCCACATCCAGTGCTAATTATATGTAGAAACTTCAATATACACTACAGTGGGGAAAGGGGCAAAACCCTAATCCCCACTATACAGTAATCCTGCACAGTGACAGACCATAACGTTAGAGTTTCTGTGTTTTTGGTGATGTGGGTTGTGTTTCAATATTTTCTGTTGTGAATGCTTGATCTTCTGTCAGGGACCTATATATATTTGTATGTGTGTGAGTGTGTAGATGTGTGTGTGTGTGTGTGTGTGTGTGTGTGTGTGTGTGTGTGTGTGTGTGTGTGTGTGTGTGTATATATATATATATATATATATATATATGTATACATATATATATATATATACACACACACACACACACACATATATATATATATATTTTTTTTTTTTTGCAAAGCAAGGCCACTCTTAAGTCATCATCACAAATCTCAGCAAAAATCTAAACTTCGCTCAGAATTCAGGGAAACAGGAAGTTGCCATTGCAGCCTTTTTTCACTGTAGATTTAAATTCCATTCAAAGCATGAAGCAGACAGTGATCAGTCCATTAATAGCAAAACAGACTTGAACTATGTTTTTGCAACCCCTGTACTCTTATGTGGGGAGATATGCCACCTTACCCATAACTTAAATATTATGACTCTGAAATGTACATAAAAGGGGAAGAAGGAACTATTCCATTCCCACTCCTTTCTGATGCATCTGTAAATTTGGAGGGGTTATATTACAATCTGTAGGTAGGGGGATGCATGGACTCTTGCCTCTCTATAGAAACATAATTTAAATCAATATTGCTAGGCTGGAATGGATCTTTATATGTTCCAATTCCGCATATTTACTATAACCTAACTGATGTTTTGTGAAGGGATGAAACATTATACAAATGATTTGCTATTTCACTTATTTCTGAGTGACATTTAGACTGTTAATCTAAAAAAATGTGACTGTCAAAGGAAATCAGAATTAACAACTAAACACTCCTTCAAGGAACCATTGGAACCATACTTATTTAGCACTTTTATTTTTTATTGTCATGACTTCTTCAGAATGAGCATCCATTAAAAAGCATGCATAGTTATAGTTTGGCTTACAGTCACATGACAGCATATAAAATCAATAGGTGGGGTATATAATTTGGCAGCTTGAGTCTTTAAAATATACTTAATATTCAAAATGTCATTTATTTACTTTTGTTTGCCCCTAACCTGAGTTGCCTACACAATTTCTTTATTTCAAATAAATTATTGATATCCCCTTTGTACAGTCAAGCACAAAAACTAAAAAAATACAATTTATACATGCTGCAGAGTGTTTATTGTCTTTCTTTTTGATGGCCTTTACATGTTTATACATCTTAATTGAGTTTTCTACTTGTTTTCCCTATATAAAAGGAGATACAACTTTCACAAGTAGCAATGCGTGCAATTCCTGTACTGTTACAGTTAAAGTGCTGGCTCATACATATGGATTTGTCATATGACTCAACCTCTCTTTATTCAGAGTCTCCCTCCTACCTATTTTGAAATTCTGCCCACCTGTCTCAGGTCTTCTAACATCTTTGCTTGACCTCCTAATATCATTTTGCTTTCTTCCCGTCTCTCTGAAATCTGCTTTACTAAATTGTTTTCTACTTTTCTGCATATTTTACCAAATAACCTTAATATGTTCTTGGCCTTCTCTCTAACTGGGGTTATTAAGGCTTCTGTTCTAATGTCCTCATTTTTTTATATGTCCCATACAAATAGTTATTCCTACTACCCATCCCAGGAACTTCAGCTCCATCACCTCAAGCTTCCTCGGCTGCCCTGCCTTCATCGCCCAGGTTTCTGTGCCATACAGAAGCACTGGTCACACCACTATTTGTACACCTTCATTTTCAACCTCTTTGGCATTCTTCTGTCACACACCTGATGCTTTGTGGAGCAGCACCTTTGAAATTAGTTTTGACCTCTTCATTCAGATTTCCCTTCTCCTCAGCAGCACCCCCAGATACATGAAACTGCTAAGTTGTTTCATTGTTTCCAATCTCAGTTGTCAGCTTTTTATGATTCTTCCCATTTGCTGCTATGACCACTGTCTTACCTGTACTCATTTTCATCCTTTGTGCTTTCAGGTTTTCATTCCAGACTCTTATCAATTACTGAAGTTCCAGTTCAGAGTCTGCTTTTAGTGCCACATTCTGTGTCCCTCCAACCTGTTTGCAGATGTAATCCATAACCAGTATTCAGAGGGGCTGGCTCAGTGCTTGTCCTGATGCACACAACTACTCCCACTGGGAGCCCACTCTTTAAATCTAAAACCTTTATCACTGGGTCCCTGTATAGCCAGCATTAATTCTACCAATGTTTAATGACTGAATCATTGCAGGACTGTCCGAATCAGTTTTCTTACAGAAAATTACAAATGTAGTGTTTATGTTCCCATATCTGAGATTAAACAGTGTTAAATTAATCGTACTAACTTTAGGAACAAGTTTGACTGCAACATAATACACATAACTGGTAAATACATCTTGCAGTGTACTATTACTGGAGTCTCTCCGATTTTCAGATTAACAAAATCGTAATTTAAACTATTCCTTCAATTAAACTAAGGAACCATCAAAAAGCTGAGCCACACTGGGGGATACATATCTAAGTATGAGCAACTAAAAATGGCAGGCAAAATACTGCTGCTGTTGTCCTTGTCAGTCCAATTACAGCTTAATTTCACTGCATCAGTAATATACAGAAGAAATATAGAAACATTGCTGTCAAACTACAGAAGTCTGTCATTCTGGCTGAGTTGGTGAAACAGTGAACTATGAATAAAAATGTCATCTTTGCCACCCACCACAGTTTTACAGTTCTTCACCAATGAAATCCATTTATTAGATGATACTATATACAAGGGTGCAAAACGTTACAGATATCTTAACAGTCAGAAATCACTGTCTGTTCTTCTTCTTCTTAACCTTCGTCAAAAAAAAAAAAAAAATAGCACTTTGTTTCTCTTCTGCATTTCTCCAGCTGTTTGCACTGTGACAATGGCTCTCTGGGTTTAGTTGCCTAATTCTCCAGCTTTTACCAGTTTCTGCTTCTCTAGAAAACAAACTGCTTCCACTAACTCAGTGAACAAGCAAAGTACACTTTAGCAGTTTACCCTAAGATAAACAGGATACCTCAAAGCACACTGAATATCTTTCTGCTTCATTACTTTAAACATATGCAGGGGTAGTCATCTTTTTTACCATATCTGCAGAAAAGTCATCATTGTTTCTGACTTAATGTCCCTTCAAACTGACTGGAAGTCTGAGCCATGCTGTTTTCAAGATTCAGTGTTTAATTTGCCAATTTAGCACCCTGCAGATAATGGTTACAGCTCTCCCCAGCATTCTAGGCTTGGGCTATAAGCTGGATATTCCCTCTCAAACTTCTTCACTGTAAATTCTGTAATCCGCAGTGTTTTAGGAAACCAGAGGTATAGGAAGACAATTATATAGGACACTTCTGTATTTTCTGGTATGCCATATACTCACACATCATCATGGCATGCAATAACGATTATGTCTTTAATTTAGAAATTATACTGCAGCAATCACCTCATTTAATTCAATAATTATAGTTGCCACCTTCACTAATTCACATGGTGCCATACTGTTACCCACTCAGAGGAAATGTAAAGCTTAGGCTCATGGAAGACCTAAACCCGTCACTATGTCTACCTTGTAGGTAGCGGGATTCTGCAGAAATACTTAGAGCAGATATTTCCTGAAGACTAATTTTTGCAATTTGCCACTTAGCAGACATTTGCCAACACAAGTAAGACAACGTGTTGCAAAATATTTTGGCATTGCACAGCTACATTTCAAGTTTATGTAGTTCTGCTGAGCCTACGGTTGAATTCAGCTGCTAATTAGTTGGCATATATCTAGCGGTCCTGATGGTTTTATAGTGAAGTGTGCATTGAAAAATCATCAGCAATTGATGTGGAAAACCTATACACCATTGCATTTACTTTAGTGATGTCATGTAAAATTTAATTTGCATTACTTTATTTTTAATTGACATTTTGTATCATATTTGCTTAATTTTAAAGCTGTTACTAATTTTCTAGAAGAATATGCTGCAGTTGCAAGGATTCTAATTATAAGAACTGTAGTGTACTAATAATGCATAACAAATAACTATACCCAAGAAAATGTCGCTCATCACAAGTGTACTTACGTGTATCTTTTACTGGCTGGCTGCTTTGGCACTTCTGTTGGTCGTCTATGAGATAAATCAAAAGAAAAATTATGTGTTATTATTTTTCATTTTGTCAGCTCTAAATGATCCTTACCTAGAGTTAATGTCTACTGCATTAAGGACATCATCACAGTACATTTAATATGTTTTGTCCTATTTGATATTTCTAAATTAGCTACTATGGATCTTGTGTAATAATGATAGTTTGTAGAACAAAATACCAAGTCTCACCTGTATCTGTTAGCTTTTGCTATCTTGGGTCAGTATAGTACACATATGAATGAGAAGCTGGTTTGCAACTGAAGCCTTCTGCTGCTCTGATCAGCTGACTCCTCTAATCAATAAAATAGTCCATAAGCTCTTGATCCCCTGCAAACAACCCATCCCATACATGAGTTTAGGTCCCAGCCCTCATTACCAAGGTCTACCTTTGGAGATGGAAAGCAAAAAAATCATAGTAAAATAGAAATGCTACTCAAAGATTCAGTAACACAAAAGAACAATACAAGATGTTTTCCTTGTAGACATACCATTACAAATCAGTTTATGCTAGTTATGAACTGTATTATGTTGTGCAATGAATGTATCTTCAGGTCATTTCACAGAAAAATCAGACCAGTGAATAGAGCATTTTTGCTTATTAAACTATCTATCCAAGATGATAACTGTTTGATATTCTGAGACCTGTTAGTGTGAGTCCTGGAAAAGACTGAATGACTGACATTTTAGACTTACATACAAGTCTGAAATTACTGTTGCTTGGAATATCCTTTTTGTTTCTGTGGTATGGCAATCTTGGAGTTGGTATACACCAGTTCACAGGGATGGGGCCTTGCCTTCCTGCAAAAAAAACAACTTCAAAGGAAAATACAAATGTTTGATAGGCACCATTTTCCTTGCCTTTCTTTTTTTCCCCTCTCTCAGCTGGCCATTAGCTACCACCAGCTCCTCTTTTTATTCTCTGGGTGTACCAGATACACCTTGGTGTCCGTCTGTACCAGATACACCTTGGTGTCCATTTGTCTCAACCTGACCTTTGTCCAGGGCCAATGAGGAGAGTAAGGAGACAAATGCAGTTATACAGCATCTGCTCTTTGCTTAATTTTAAAGCTGTTACTAACTCTCCCTCATTTACGGCAGCCTTGTCAGCTTTGTGATTACTACTTTTGAGAGGTGCAAGCATGCTTCTACTCATATGCAACCTGCAGACTAGGGAAGTCACCACTTATGCAGTATATAGCTGCTCAGATGCATAAGCTGCTTATTGCAGCAAGGTTAGGCTGCTTCCCTTCCACCAGGGTGGGTGAACTGACTTTGGCCAGAATTCCCTTGTGGCTCCTCAAGTGCCCATGTTGCTAATAAAAGTCAGGTAATATTGGGGAGCAGTAAAAGCTTTATCCCTCTATGCTACTACGTTGCTGTTTTCCTTTACTTTCAGATTTTTTTTATAATTCTAGAGCTTGAAATTACAATAGGGAGCCATCAAAGGCAGCAATGTTTACATCTGGAAACAGAATTATGAGTACTTTAGAATGATAGAAAATGTGTAAGTCAGCATCTGTGCACCTGCAGTTGTTTTTAATTTTTGAAACCTGATTCATAAAATGAATGGATATCCTCTCATACTGATGACTGTGTTAATGACTGTTGAGGTAGCTGTTACAAATATGTTGTATTGATGTGTTAAATTTGAATATGCATGTCTCTCAAATATTCAACAAAGTCCAGAAGATTTACACACTTTACTCAGAGGTGGTTGCATAGGTAATTATATACCCCAAGCAGACTCCAAAGAATTTTTTTTCTCAGGTAGATTGCAAATGTTAGAGGTGTGATGAGGAAAAAAGAGGTAATTGGGAATATATATTTTTGGGAGTGTAATGAGTTGGCAGACTTTGAAGGTTCCCTGCAGACTACTATGTTGGAGGTGCTGGGTGAGCAAATTGGTGCAACTAAGGAAATGATTTTTTGAGCTATGATACAGAATCGGAATTGCCTAGACAGAGTAAGGCCTTGATGAGTTTAATTTTGGTGGTTGTCAAAAGGCAATTACTAGAAAATGGAATCAAAGTCTAAACCAACCGTACAAGAAGCAGTGAATATAGTAACAGAGATAAAAGAACTAGAAGTGGGATCTTTAGAAAAGGGTAGGAGCAAATTACACACAAATGGAAATTGTGGGCACAACACATGCAGAATAATGTTGAGGAATGAGGTTTAAAGGAAGGCAGGAATGAATGAGCTACGTTATGTTTGACTGACAATGACTGTCTAGAAGATTGTATAATGAAAATATGTCAACATGGTTTGTTTTCATTCATATAAATGTATGATTGCCTACATCATAAGTAACAATTCAATAAAGGTGTTTCTTGTTTAAAAAAAAATAAAAAAAAGTGGTAGATCTTACAGACTCTACTGCAGAGAAATTAAGGATGAAAAAAATATCCAGATAATCCAGTTGAGACGCTATGGTTAACAGACTTATATTTTGGTGGAGCCAATGTATTTCATGATTATTTATTCGCATGGTCCAACAGTGGCATATGCAGATAGAGATTGGGGACTCAAACTCAGCATATTTCATTATACCTACATTACTAAATTCATAAAAAAACAGCCCAGTATCAATGAACTGAATGCAACACTGCATCAGTAACATAAAGAAATATGAAGACACAGTTAGGGAACACTTACACTGAGATGTGCAGCGAAGTGATCAGTTCCGAGTGTAAGCACATTGGAATACAAAAGACAAGTAGTGTGGCTAATAATTTTGGGGGTCATAACTAATTCACAGAATTACAAAAAAACTATGAAAATAAGGAGAACAGCAAATATCAACAATTGCTGTCTTCCTGTAAAACTATTTTTACAAGGACAGATACTTTGCAACTCCCAATATGGAGGGGGCTACATCCCTAGTAGTTATTTATACTGACTTCCAAGATTGCCATATATATAACTGGATTTTAATTTTCTTATGTTTTCCTGACCATTTTAATCCCGGTAAGCCTGTGGCCTCTTTTCTTGGAGATCTAAAGTGGTGTTCATACTGTCTAGGGAAAACTTAATCAGGGCATTGGGGAAAGTCCCCTAACTTTTCAACGGTGTCATCCCATTCCTAGCACAAGTACAGTGGGAAGGAGACATGTAATGGAAGGGGCACTATTGCAATGAGGAGAGCAGATGGCAGAAAGCTTAATGGTATAATTTCAGCAATAAGTTAAAAACATGGAAAATACACCAAAGGAATTATGTAACACAGTAACCGCAGAGGTCACTATTAGTGAGAATGAAAACTTATAGTGTGCTGGAGGTGAGATAGTCCCTGCAGTACAATCTCTGCAAATAACAGATGCTGCATATATTGCAATGCCAAAAGCAGAGGGACTAGATAATACAACATAGATGTAATGGAAATGATACAGCAGGTGGACCCACACAATGATTCTGCCTTATCATGAGGCGAGACAGTAGAAAGACTTTTGAATATATGACAGTCTGCTACATAAAAGCATACAGAAATAAATATGCTTGAGGCAATGGAATATAATTAAGATAATGTAAAATGCTGTAACCAGAGAAAGAGCTGGGGGTTAGTTGGATGTCCTGTGCAAAATTTCATAAGTAGTTACTAGGCATGCAGTCCAGGAGACCATAAATGAGCCTAGCACAAATTCCCTATTGCCCAAAGCACTGCCCGATTAAGCGACTTGCTCAAGGTCACAAAGTAAGCAGATGAAGGTTAAGGGAATCGAATCCTGTAACACAGGAAGTAGCTCAGCCTAATCCTCTATGCTAGCTGCTAGTCTAGTGGCATCCATGCCTGTAAAATGATGTTATTGGTAAGGAGTAAAAAGCAACCAACACCAAGGACAAAAATAATAAAAAATGATTGTATTGATATATATTTTGTTTCAGACTGCATAGTGGTGCATTTAGGTTGTGAAGCTTGTGAGGCTAATCTTTTATTCATCTAGGCACACAGCAATTTTATGATTTAAGATCTGAGTCTTTTATGCTGATGGAAAAGTGACAGTAAACAAAATGTTATCCTTGTAACATTTATTTTTATAGGATTAATATGCAGTATAAAAAGATGGCATATTTGCAGTTTTGCCAGATATAATAGATGAAACCTGAAATCAGTATGTACTAAAGTAAATAATATTTAAAAAGTTAAATATTGCAACTATGTATGAACCCGGGTGAGAATGTGAATTTTTGTTAAATGTGAATTTTTGTTAAAAGAGGAAGGGAATATCTGCCATTTTCCCAGTACTCTTTATGTAAAAGTGACACTGGAGGGTTTGAGGGGTCATACAAAAATATTTTATTTTAGTGGTGAAGACACTCATTCAATAAATGAATGCATAAAAAGATGATATCAACAGTGTATAAAAAAGGGTATACTGGAAAAGGGGTACACTACTGATGCTCAAGTCCCAAGCATTCGAAAACCACTGTCTCAAAGCCAGGGGCTCAAGTGCCTTGTAGATCTTGTAGATCTTGTAGGCTACTGCTAAAGTTCAAACGTGAATATGAGTTTGGGTAATCAGCCTTGGGGAGGAAGTGGAGAGGGAGGGGATTTTAGGCTGTGGGAGCAGGAGGGGCGTTTTAGGCTTAGGGAATGGGAAGGAAGTCTTTAGGGTTAAGGAGCAGAAAGGGAGTTTTAGGTTTAGAAAGCAGGAGGGGTGTTTTACATCTAGGAAGCAGGAGGGGAGTTGTAGTGTTAGGTAGCAATTAGGGAATCTAGATTTAGGGAGGAGACTTGGAGTTTTAGATTTAAGAAATGACTGGGGACTTTAGGGTTAGTAAGGCAGAGTGGAGATTGGAGGTAAGGGAGCGAGAACTTGGGCTGGGATTGAATGGGAGTTTTAGGTTTAGACTTTAGGTTCTGGTAAGGATATCTAGTTTTATAGGGTTGGGTGTTGGGAGGGCTACATAGAAGTGGGAGATCAGGCTAGTGGAAGTTTGAGCACTTGCTTTTTTGAGCATGTGGCAGAGAGCAGGTGTATAACAGGTATGTAACAAGTTACCAGCATGCAAGCATCTGTAGAAGACCCCTGTGAAACAATGTAGGATGGAGTACAGAAAATGTTTAAAGTGTGTCATTTGTGATTTAAATGTGAAGAAGAACAAGAAGAAGAGATGCGTGGGAATGGAAAAGACACTTGCATTTGTGAATGAAAATGATAATGTGAGTTAGAAGAATATCAGAAATGATAATGAATGTAATAATGTAGATATCAGAAATGATAATGAATGTAATAATGCAGATATCAGAAATAATAATGAATGTAATAATGTAGATATCAGAAATGATAATGAATGTAATAATGTAGATATCAGAAACGATAATGAATGTAATAATGTAGATATCAGAAATGATAATGAATGTAATAATGTAGATATCAGAAATGATAATGAATGTAATAATGTAGATATCAGAAACGATAATGAATGTAATAATGTAGATATCAGAAACGATAATGAATGTAATAATGTGGCTATCAGAAACGATAATGAATGTAATAATGCAGATATCAGAAATGATAATGAATGTAATAATGTAGATATCAGAAATGATAATGAATGTAATAATGCAGATGGTAGTAAGACAGGAATATATGACAGACAGAGATGGAGGTGGGCAAACTTGGTATACGCAGAACAAATTTATTTATTTAATTATTTATTTATGTAATAAATAGCAATTCTGAACAGTAGACAGACTGTATAGGCTTACACAGTAGATCACGTAAGTTAGATACGCAAACAGAGAATAGGTCTGATTTATTAGGAACTGCAGTAGAAAATGAGAAATTAATAAGAAAAGGGTAGTGGAATAGAAACGGAGACTGCACTGTAGAAAGAAATTCAGTTGCAGAAAAATAAAAGATAGGAAAATAAAATTAAAAACGTTTCACCAAAACTTAGAAAGTAAAGGAAAGAATATTTTTGGACTGATGCCATTAAATATGAATAACATAACATTTATATAAGATATTATGTATTGTAGAATGGTATACAAAATTGGATAGAGCTGATATTTTTGTTACTAGAGATCAGATATGTCAAAAGACTTACGAATACAGACAAAAATATGCACATTTTTGTGGAATTTGTGGCCTGATTCATTGTTCAAGTTAGTACTTTCATTTGCAAAAGTGAATATACAAAGGTTAGCTCATATAATAATTACAAGAGTAAGGACCTCAACAGTGGTTGTGATGATCAATAGTATGATATTCAGAATTAGTGATTATGTATATATTCACATCAATAAAGTAGATGGAAGGATTGTTGTAGTATTTTAAACATTACATTATTATAAAATGCACATAACAGTAGCAGAAAATTTAATTGTGATCTTTAGAAAAGAAAGTTTCACAAGATATAAAGACACATATTCATTGTTAAAGTGTGAGCAATCAACACTTGGTAAAGAAGAAAATGCATATGTACTTTACAGGAAAATTAAACACAGACATCAATTATATAATGTCAGAACATAGATGGGAGGAAGCAAGTAGTCGTTTAACAATGGGTTTTATAGATCACGTGGTAATATGAGTGAGTACTGGAGAGAATGAGGAAGGAATAAAGGAAGGGAAGTTATTAAAGAATTGACAGAGAATATAATGGATAAAGAGAGGTAATATCAAAAAGTTTTACAATTATGGACAGATCACTAAACAGTAAGGTTTTTTTATGACTCGCAGCTGGAGTGTGGTTACTTTTTAATCATCTTCTTTCGACTGTTCCCATTAGGGAGTCGCCACAGCGGATCATCTGTTTCCATTTCTTCCTGTCCTCTGCATCTTGCTCTGTCACACCAACCACCTGCATGTCCTCTCTCACCACATCCATAAACCTTATCTTAGGCCTTCCTCTTTTCATGGTACCTGGTAGCGTCATCCTTAGCATCTTTTTCCCAATATACTCAGCATCCCTCCTCAGCACATATCCAAACCAACGTAATCTTGCCTCTCTGGCTTTGTCTCCAAACCTTCCAACCTGGGATGACCCTCTAATATACTTATTCTTAATCCTGTCCATCCTAGTCACACCCAGTGCAAATCTTAACATCTTTAAATCTGCCACATCCAGCTTAAACTTCTGCTTTTTTGTCAATGCCACTGTCTCCAACCCATATAACATAGCTGGTCTCACTACCCTCTTGTAGACCTTCCCTTTCACTCTTACTGGTACTCGTCTGTCACAAATCACTCCTGACACTCTTCTCCACCCACTCCATCCTGCCTGTACTCTCTTCTTCACCTCTCTTCCACACTCACCATTACTCTGAACTATTGATCCTAAGTATTTAAACTCATCTACCTTCGCCACCTCTACTCCTTGCATCCTCACCATTCATCTATCCTCCCTCTCATTCACACACACATATATTCTGTCTTAGTTCTGCTGACCTTCATTCCTCTTCTCTCTAGAGCATATCTCCCTCTCTCCAGGGTCTCTTCCACCTGTTCCCTACTCTCACTACAGATCACAATGTCATCTGCAAACATCATAGTCCACGGGGACTCCTGTCTGATCTCGTCTGTCAACCTGTCCATCACCATTGCAAATAAGAAAGGGCTCAGAGCTGATCCTTGATGTAACCCCACCTCCGCCTTAAATGCATCCGTCACTCCCACCGCTGACCTCACCTCTGTAACACTACCCTTGTACATATCCTGTACCACTCTTACATACTTCTCTGACACTCCCGACTTCCTCATATAATACCACAACTCCTCTCTAGGCACCCTGTCGTATGCTTTCTCTAAGTCTACAAAAAAAAAAAAAAAAAAAAAAACACAATGCAACTCCTTCTGACCTTCTCTGTACTTCTCCATCAGCACTCTCAGAGCAAACATTGCATCTGTAGTGCTCTTTCCCGGCATGAAACCATACTGCTGATAACTAATCATCACGTCCCTTCTTAATCTAGCTTCCACTACTCTTTCCCATAACTTCATGCTGTGACTGATCAATTTAATCCCATTGTAGTTACTACAGCTCTGCACATCACCCTTATTCTTAAAAATCGGTACCAAAACACTTTTTCTCCATTCCTCAGGCATCCGCTCACTTTCCAAGATTTCATTAAACAATCGGGTTAAAAACTCCACTGCCATTTCACCTAAACACCTCCATGCTTCCACAGGTATGCCATCTGGACCAACAGCCTTTCCATTCTTCATCCTCTTCATAGCTATCCTTACTTCCTCCTTGCTAATCCACTGCATTTCAAGATTCACTATCCGCACATCATCCAACCTTCTCTCCCTCTCATTCTCTTCATTCATCAGCCCCTCAAAGTACTCTTTCCATCTGCTCAACACACTCTCCTCACTTGTGAGTATGTTTCCCTCATTATCCTTTATCATCTTTACCTGTTGCACATCTTTCCTAGCTCAGCCCCTCTGTCTAGCCAATTAGTACAGGTCCTTTTCTCCCTCCTTAGTGTCCAAACTTTCATACAACTATTCATATGCCTTATCCTTAGCCTTCGCCACCTCTCTTTGCCATGCACCTCATCTCCTTATACTCCTGTCTACTTTCTTCATCTCTCTGACAATCCCACTTCTTCTTTGCCAACCTCTTTCTCTGTATACTCTCCTGTACCATGTCTCCTTGTCATCCTTCCTCTGTCCAGATGTCATACCAGCACCTTTCTAGCCATCTCCCTTACTAGCTCTCCTGTAGTTACCCAGCTATTTGGTAACTCTTCACTGCCACCCAGTGCCTGTCTTAACTCTTTCCTGAACTCCACCTCACAATTACCCTTTTTCAATTTCCACCATTTGATCCTTGGTGCTGCCCTCACACTCCTCCTCCTCCTCTTCTTGATCACCAATGTCATCCTACAAACCAGCATCCTATGCTACCTAACTACACTTTACAGTCTCCAATCTCCTTCATACTGGCCCTTCTACATAAGATATAATCCACCTGTGTGCAACTTCCTCCACTCTTGTATGTCACCCTATGCTCCTCCCGCTTGTTAAAATACGTATTCACCACAGCCATGTCCATCCTTTTTGCAAAGTCCACTACCATCTGACCTTCTGCATTTCTTTAACACCATACCTACCCATCACTTCCTCATCCCCTCTGTTCCCTTCACCAACATGCCCATTGAAATCTGCTCCAATCACCACTCTCTCACCCTTGGGTACAGTCATCACCACTTCATCCAACTCACTCCAAAATGTTTCTTTCTCTTTATTTTTTTCTTTTTATTTAATGTGGTTACGTTTTAGTAATAAACATAAAAAATAATGCATAAGGGAGAGGAATGACAGAACCATACCTCTCAAGCTCTTAGACCCAGAAATCTTGGCAAAGCCATAAATAATGGGAAGACAATGGCCAAAAACAGGGACAGTTTTTAAATATTGCTCTTACAAACAAAGAAAGTTGATAGAATAACAGGTTTTGTGATAGCTAGCATTTTCTGAAGGGTATGAACTCTGAAACTCAAATGTCTGTCATTATTTTCTGACTTGAATCTTTAATGACTTGCCATTAATTTGTCAGAAAATCACAGTTTTATGGAAATGGACAAAATATATGAGGCAAAAATCTGGGCATTCTGAGAAAATGTGTACAGTTGAAAGGTTTGGACAGAACATTTCAAGAAGAAAATGGATGACTGTATAGTTCAAATATGTTGTGATTTTTCAAGTGCTTGGTTCTTTCTTGAAATGGTACAGTATATATGTATGTATGTATGTATGTATATTTGCATACGTACATGCATGTATGCATACAAAGATATATTACATGGATTGCCTTAACTCTAAAAATAGTTTGAGAACAATCTTATAAACCACATGATTTCTTGTGTCAGTTTTATGTCTATGTTTACCTTATGTATAAATTTTAGTAAAGATTGTAAAAGATGGTCTTTCTAGAATATCTGTTCTGGCCTGGATCTTAAGTCAGTATAAAACACCATAACAACATAATTATGGCTACTTATGCACCTGTCCTTCTTTTCACTGAGGCCAAACTAACTGAAGCTTCAAATGGATAAAATAAAAATGGTAAAAGGTTCTACTCTATTAACACAATAATAAGTAGCTTTGTAACAGGGGGCATACCTCCTGACCCTTCCGCTTCCACACCCTCTTACTTACATATCACATGACTATAAACAATAAAGTACAATCACATTACATCCCTGCAAGTATACACACATAAACTGAATTAGCTATAATTTTCTTATGTGCCTTCAAAGATCTCCCACTGCTTTACTCTATGATTAACTACCCCACTGTCTCTTTTACCAGTTTAGTTCATGTGTGTACACATGCACATTCACATGGGATCTCCTGCTGCACTTCCTTAATACCTTTAACAAGGTTTGATCTAATATATGTATTTGGTTTGGTTAGACACAAACTTAGCATAGTCTCTTCTTACCCCAAACTCTTCCTTTCTCCCCAAGTAAAACGTAATGAAATGCAGACTCTTAAATTAAGTATATCAACTGGTTCATCAGCATTATCATTCAGCCTTCCTTCCCCTTATATATGCCCACTCCTTGCAAGCCCATTTCAATATGACTAATTCCTTGCTTCTTTTCTGTCCTCTATTCCATGGTTTATGGCATTCCATACCCCCTGGCTGATTTCCATTTACTTATATCCAAGTCCATTTCTATGGCTCTCCTGCCAAAAGTACTCTTCTCCTTAACATGCTCTTGTTTCTTCTTCAGCACCTCTCCTATCTAGCAAGATTCTCTTCATCTTCTTCTGTCTAATACAAGTTCTCACCATCTTATCCCCCCTTATTTATTTCTAGTTTCCACTCCCTGTGTGATCTGTCAGTTATCATTCTTGACTGCTTTCCTATCCCCATTTCCTTTTTTGAGTTTAAATATTTACTGTCTGCCACAGGTATTCACTTCTCCCTGGAACAGCCACTTGTAGTGTTCCAGATTGTTCCAGGCTCTCACACTGGCCATGTACCTCTTCTCTGGTGACAGCTACTTGATGCTGCTGCACATTTTGAACCCCTAAAACACTAAAATTCTGTTCCTCTAGTTCACCGAGCCATTCTGCAGCCCCCGCAACACACACAGGCACAGACATACACCCAAACACAGACAAAAAACAGACTTCCCGAATTTTATACTTGTTCTTGACTACCTCTCTTTCATCATATTTTCTGCATCAGTAACACTGTTGCTACACTTTAACATTTTTGCTTGGGTGTGGGATGGATTCTGGCCTCTCCACTATCCAAAAACATTTTTTTAACTTTTGGCTGAACTTGTAGAAAGGAAATTAGGCATTTATGGGACAAATACAGATTATTACATCTGGAGGTTTCCCATAGTAAGGTCACTTTCTCTATAGCTCTTTGTCTACCAAGATTTACAAAAGCAGTTTATAAAGTAAGTATGCTCCATTTTAAGCCTAGCCAACTTCTGTTTTAGTGCTTGAATTAACTTATCCCATTTGGTTAAAGAGTTGCCTTATGCATCCTATAGTCAATAAATATATATTACTCCTAATGAGAATAACTGGGATCATAACCTAGATAATCTGAGGGGACCCATGCATGGGGTAAAGCATGTAAAGCTGCCTCTGGTCTATTAGTAGTACAGAGGGCAATCCTGGGGTACATTTTCCTTTTCTCATCCATAGATCAAAGTTGAGCTTATTTATTTATTTTTATTTTATTTATTTTATTTATTTAAATTTGTTGACCGGGAGTGTCCGACTGGACGTAGGTCCATTTTCAGCAGAGGACCGGGGAGAAAAGCTCCACAGTAAAATAAACAGACAGTAGTTACATTGGATTTCATAGCGATTAACAATTTAACATAACAATTACTTACAACATATTTACAGATGAAGAACATAGTACATCAGTAGACAACTAGAATATTTATCTGTGAAGTACATAACAGACATTAACAAATGTTACAATGAGAAGTTCCTGCTGTATAATAAGTACTAGGCTTATGAGCATTTGAGCTTGCTATAATCAAGGTAGTTAGTGGAGTGGAGAGAAAGGTAGTGGTTGCATGGGGTGGATGATATTAGAGTGGGAGTTGCAAGGGCATAGCCAGCATGTTTTTAGGTGCGCTTTTAGTAAAGTTTTGAAGTGGGTGCATGATGGTATGGAGGTAATTGTGGGTGGGAGTGAGTTCCATAATTTGGCTATGGCGCAAGAGAATAGTGCTTCACCAGCAGAGTTATTGGCTTTAGTGATCTGCAAGTGATTTTTGTTGCTGGATCTTAGTGGTCTGGTGGTGCGATAGGGTTGGAGTAGATTCTGGAGGGATGGGACATTTAGTGGATGGTTTACTAATTTGTGGGCGAGTGAGAGTTGATACCATTGAAGGAGGTGAGGGAGTTCAAGCCAGCCCAGTTCAGCAAGTGAGAGACAGTGGTGACTAAGGTAGGATGCCCCAGTGGCGAATTTGGCGATTTTGTTGTAGCAGGTCTCTAGCTTGTTTAGATCACATTGCCTTAGGTTGGTATATATTGGAGAGGCATAAAGTAGGGTGGAGATAAGGTGGGAATTTGCTATTGAAATCTTTGCTGCTTTGGTGAGAAATTGCTTATTTCTGTATAACGCTCCTAGTTTTTTGTGGACTTTTTTTATGGTCATGGATATGTGAATGTCATATTTTGGTTTATTGTCTATTTCCACTCCTAGCAATTTGGTGTGTTCAGTTGGGTATATAGTGGTGTAATCTTTTGCTGTGATGTTAAAGTGAGAGTTGTTTTGAGTATGTTTGGTGGGTTGGAAGATGAGTAGTTTAGTTTTGTTTGGGTTGAGTATTAATTGTGCATCGGATAACCATGTTTCAACAGAGGAAAAGGCTTCCTGTGTGACTTTTTGCAGTTTGGGTAGGGACTGGGCTGAGCAGATGATGGTCGAGTCATCTGCGTATTGTATGAGTGTGCCATGTTTGGTGGCAGAGGCTAGATTATTGGTGTAAACATAGAAGAGTAGGGGTCCAAGGATGGATCCTTGGGGAACCCCTATGGAGACAGGTAGTTGGGGAAATATGTCATTCTGCCATACAATGGATTGTTGGCGGTCAGACAGGTAACTCTGAAACCAGTTGGTGACTGATTGTGAGAAGGATATGTTATTGAGGACAGAGATAAGTTGTTTGTGTGGGACCATGTCAAATGCTTTAGATAGGTCTAGGAAAGTAGCAGAGGAGAGATAGCCATTGTTTTTATGCTGAAGGATAGTGTTAGTAAAGGAGAGTAAGGCAGTGGTGGTGCTATGGTTTGGTCAGAAACCATGCTGAGTACTGGAAAGGAGGTTGTTAGTAAGTAGGTAGTCTGAGACCTGAGAGTGTATGCATCTCTCTAGTATTTTGGAGAGTGGAGAGAGAATAGCTATGGGGCGGTAATTGGTTAGTTCTGCGGAGGGTCCGCCTTTGTGGAGGGGAATTATTTGTGATACTTTCCACAGTGTGGGAACGTAACTTTCTGACAGAGATCGATTAATCAAGATGGACACTGGGTAGGCCAGAGCATCAGCTGCGATTTGTAGGTATTCACTTGGGAGGTTGTCTGCTGCTAATTTGGTGGGTTTAAGTTTAGTTAAGTGTTTTTTTTATGTTGGAGGTAGGTACAGGAGAAAAAGAGAAGTTGAAGGTGTGGGTTGGAGGGGAGGGGGGTTGTGTTGTTTAGCTAGTGATAGTATGGTTTGGGTGAAGTGTGTGTTGAATGAGATAGCAATATTTTCTGAGGAGTGAGGGATGTTAGGAGGAGGGGTACTGACTTTACCTGGGTGGAGGATGGAGTTTATGGAGGACCAGAATTGTTTGGGGCTCTGTTGTGAGGAGTCTAGGGCAGACTGGTAGTATTGGAATTTGTCCTGTTTTATTAGCTTTTTGACTCTATTGCGTAGTTCTAGGAATTTCTGTCTAGCTGAAGGGGTTTTGATTTTGCGCCAGTGCTCCCAGGCGTTATCCCTGTTTTTCATTTCTGACTTAGTGGTTTTCTGTAGCCATGGGGAGGGTTGTGCTTTGAATATGGATAGGGATGAACTTTGTTTAATGTGGATGGGGGGGTCTGTTCCAGAGCAGCTGTATCCTCTGCAAGATATATCTGTCCTTCCAAACCATTCTGTTGGTATTATAGAAGAGTTTTAGATCCCCAGAATGAGTATTTCTGATGCCATTTGACTTGCTGATGTGCAATAAATACATTAGTAATGGGTCAGAGAATGTCATGTATGCCAGACATAGGTCACCTCTTAGCAGTCTGTAGGATACAGGGTATAGTGACAGGGCTTTGAATTTGTCTGTGTAGGACATGCTATTTAGGTCTTGTATCCTTTTAGTAAGGTTTCTCTGTGGCTATTTTAGTTGTTTCATGTGTCTGGACAGATATGCCAAAGGGGACACTAAATTCAATGATTTGCCTAACGAGGGCTGAGTAAAGGGGGACAATGACATCTAGGCACAATCCTTTTGTTTATAAACTGTGAAATATAGAAGAATTTTCTTACAATAATAGATACATGTTGTTCAAAAGTTAGGTCACTATTCATATATGCTCCCAGATCCCAAACTGGTCAGCTATTAGAGGCATGTTGTTAATGTGGTATTTCTCTGGAGTAAATGACTCTCTGTGGGATACAATAACATACTTTTTGGCATTTAGTTTCAGTCCTTGATTTTGGAACCAATTATTTATTTGGGACTAACCTTTCTGCAGGAGAGCTAAGTCATTAGGAGATTCAGTGACTGCCCCTATCTTGCAGTCATCTCCAAATTTAGTCAGCCAAAGCCCTTTGGTATTTGGCTTTTACTTCAGAAAAGTAAATGCCAAACAGATGAGGTCTCAGCACAGAACCCTGGGGGACTCCATTAGTAACTGGTCTCTTTGTGGAGGTAACTTCCCCTGTTTTGATTATCTGCATCCTAACTGTGAGCAACTTGACAATCCAGTGGGTGATATAGGGATTTATTCCCAGTTTGTTTAGTTTTTCCTACCATGCCTGTGTGGGGAATTGACCAGGTCAAGGTATGTGGCATGTACTGTTTTGCCTTCATCCATTGCTTTGATGACCTTCTCAAAAGCATCCACCAAGATAAATAAGCATGACCTGCCATTGACGAATCCAAAGTGAGATGGGTCCAGTGTTTGGAGGTTCCCTATGTCTTCACTAATTAGTTCAATGATAAGTCTATCAATTGCTTTGCATATGAGGTTGGAGAGACTTATGAAGCTGCAATTGCTTGGGTCTCTGGAAGGTCCTCCCTTATGCAGGGGGATGTCTGTAGCTGTACTCCATTTGCTTGGTACAAAACCTGTATGGAGACTGAGAATGAACGGTGTTGTTATTGTTTTGGCTAAAACATCTTTCATGCTATTTAAAATACGTCCGGGGATATTGTCAGGACCCACTGATGCAGTATTTTCAGTTTTTGATAGCACTTTTAGGACTTTATCTTGTGTGACAGCTGCAGGCGAGCCAGTTTCAGGAATATCATGAGGACAGACAGAAGGGAATAGAGGGGTAAAGTTAAGAAAACATGACAAAAGACTGATTCAGTTACTGAACAGTTTGAGAAAGCACAACTCCAAGATGAACAAGCATAAGTTCAAAATTAGTTAAAAAGGTCAGAGCAGTTGCTTAATTACTACTGATTAAAGATAACTAAGCACTTATGAGATTTCTAGGTACCCTGCAGGACATCAGTGAACAAGACAAAGAACTTTACTGGAGTTATGTGCAACAAACTAGTTTTGATCTTCCCAAGTCAGTTATTATCACCATAATTAGACATTTTGACGTGACTAAGTCAGTTACATTACAATACAGTGCTAGGGAGAATGATGATGGTGCAATGATTCTCCAAGAAGAGAAATGTGACTAAGTCAGTTACATTACAATACAGTGCTAGGGAGAATGGTGATGGTGCAATGATTCTCCAAGAAGAGAAATCAGATTCAGGTTAAGTATATTTATTGCCAGTAAGTGTTTTAGTTCAGAAGGAATGTTCTTGCAACTGTTTAGCTAGAAGAAGTTTCACAAGTATGTCCAGGTGATTGAAGTTCAGGGCAAGAGGGACCATAAGCTACTATAGAATATTTTACAGCAGTTGCATAAGACACTATAAAGATCACAAAAGAATGCCATTAAATTTGCAAAAATATATTTAGATAGTGTGGAACAAGCCAGAAGATCAGATGCATCCAGTAGATAGTCATTCATAATTTACAGTATCATAAACAGATCTGCTGGAACATGAACTAAAAGTTATCTGGGATATAATGCAATTAGCCATGACTGAATAGGAAGTTTAATTTCACAAATATATTGAGGAGAACAAGTGAGGAAGTCAAAAATTGTTTTCAAAAAATACATACCAGAGTAAAAAATGTGCCATTCCCAAATAAATTCTGATCTCTTTATACATTTAAAAAGATGAAGCCTATTAGATTTTTGGTACTTATGTATTATTGCAACCAGATTTCTGACCTGCTGTAATTCATAATGTTACCGTGGAATGAGTTTATCTGTTCTGACATACATGCAATTGTTGGTGATTTTTTTCAAAATACATTTAATGTACTTTTGTTTATCTGTTCTGACATACATGCAATTGTTGGTGATTTTTTTCAAAATACATTTAATGTACTTTTGTCCCCCTTCATTATGTTAACATCAGAATGGAGTCCCCCGACCCTAACCCATGTCAGGTCATCATGCACCATTGGGAAATTCTGTTTTCAGTGATAAAATTTTACAGTGATACAAGCAAGGCACAGCAGAAGAATAACTGCCTAAATGCTCCATCACTCCTCAAATTTATGATGACTTCCACAAAGTATGAAGGCAAAAGAAAGCAAACCGAGTACTACCGACTGTTACACACCACACGCTCACAGTGCAACAAGTCCAAGTAGGATTATGCAGCATCCAACTGCAAGTATGGGCCGCCTACAGATTGTTACAAACAGAAAAGCAATGGCAAGGCTATGAAATGTGTATAACCTTAGAGAGTGCAGGGTTTACTCAAACAAGATGCCAGTAGAAAGTTAAAATAGCACTTTCCTTGGCCAGTATTAAATGTTTTAACGACATAGTAAAGCCAGTAAATGTCCGTGGCATAAGCACAACTGCAGAGTATGTCATTCAGAATCTTCTTGTGATAATACATAAGTACTAGATTTTCTATCCAAAAGTGGAAACCAGACATCAAAAAATGCTGCAAAGAATACAAGTCTCATTCATAATAAACAAGTGCAAAGAATGTGATGTACTTTGGCAGATACTGTAGTTAGAACAAGCAGTGTAAAACTGTGCCCAAGTAATTTGTAGCAAAATGAAAAAAAAAAGCTAATATTATTTGAAGTTTCCTGAAGTTAAAAAGTGGACTGATGTTGTACATCAATGTGAAATTACTGCAATAAAGGCTGGCTTTGCAAGGTATGGTACTCCTGATTTTGTGTTGGACAATAGGTCTTAATATGTAACTACAGAATTTGACTTTTTAATTAAAAAATAATTTTTAGCATGCTTTCGAGTACTAATTATGTACAAATTGTTAAATTGAAAAAGCTGTAAGCCATGACAGATATGACCCTCTCTGACCTTCTATTCTTTCACAGAATCAATGCCCTTTCAAGCACCAGGTTAAATGAACTAGTCATCAACAGACAAACAAGATACATTGATATGACAGATTCACATTCCAGTGTATCCATCACCTCTTGAACAAACTTCCATCATGTCAGGCAGAGTAACACCTTTGTCACCTTAAAGATAAACCTAGATAACTGGATGGGCAGCCTCAAATTCTTTTCTTTTATTGCCCTAAATGAAGCAAGAGGGAACTTCTGAATATAGATTATTTGGCTAGACTTGTAAAGCCCTGCAGACCAATTGACTAGCACTTGCCTATGACCCTAAATCATGAAGTACTTGATGAGCTGTCACACTTTTCCCTCCTAACTGACAACTTATAGAACAGAAACGGGAATGCAGCTGAGAAAAAATAAGGAAAGTTCCCCAGTGGGACACTTATCTGAACTAGCGAAAGTGAAGGCCAACAGTAGCAATAACTACTCACAGAACAGACTGACTGATGTCAAACCTGCATTTGGACTGGCAGTTAGATAGTTTGAAGATTTACGCGCATACATTCTGGCGAGATGTTTTGGTTATATGAAGGGATAACTCAACAATTTGGAATACTGCAACAGTGACCTAAGGAAGGAAATCAGCTGTTCTACAAACTTCCATTTCTTCATGGTACTTCCATATCTGAAGACATCTGCTATACATGAGAAATGACTCTCAAGCTGATACTGAAGGCCAAAGAGACACAGCCCATTATGCTAATGGGTTCAAGTGGTTTCCAGGGATGAAACGAGTTTGAGACAGGATCCAGCTAACTGTCTCCAACTACAGATATTACTTTCTTTGGCAAATCCTCAAAAATTCAGCATTGTGGCCTAACAGATGCTACTACTACTGAGAAACAATACTGACAGTAACCCATAAGGTCTGACTTATTTTTGTTTATTTCATTCACTGTTTATTAACCAGAGTCATTGACTGATCCACAAAGGATGCATTTCACAAAAAAGAAGCTCTAAATGGAGACTTCTTAAATAATTAATAATGAAAATTGACATGCTACTTAAAGAGTTAAGCAGGCTTACTGCAGTGTTCCCAGGTTAAGTGTACCATTGCCCATAGCAACATAGCTCTCAACCAAGTGAGGATAAATCTCACCAGAATTAGGGACAACTACAAAAATAATGAGGGGACAATGAGGGACACTTTTAAAATATTAATAGTATTTACTTGAAACATTAACAGAATAAGAGAATGTGAACTGATATACATCTTCTGAAGTAAAATAAGTCTATAACTCTAATTACTGCCATTAATTATTGTGTAATCCATAACTTTTTCTTCAAAAGTCATCAGTTTTAAGACGGATTAAGAGAGACAGAGTTAAAATTTGAGTCAAAATCAGGAACATCCCAGAAAACCACAGACAGTTGAGGGTATGCATAAAAACTTGGCATTGAAGTAAGTTCAGGACTGGAGTGCAACCTATGTAATAAATCAGCATATGAAAGAGCTGATTTAAATTTAAAAATGTTGGCAGCTGTAAGTCACTTACTTACCGCAGCGACACAGATTAAATACTAATGAGGTCAGTGCACACTGTGCATGGAATGTTTCCCTTGTCTACTGGTAATATGGTGTACAATGTTAAGCCTTACATACAGGTCAGCACTGAAGAGTAGGGACAGATATCAACCAGATGGATCATGCAAATGGACACTAAGTGCCAAGAGGCTTAGCTAGGTCACAAGCTGTTTTGACCACTTGTTATTTAATCAATTAGATAGTTCTTAACATTATTTTTATTTTTTTGTTAGCAAGCATTACTTAAAATTAGCTGCAAGTGTGCCTTGTGCCAGCTTTTTTTTTCTGAATTGCATCCTGAGTCTTTCATCCTGGTTATATGTCTTAAAAATAAAATGGTGGAATCTTAGAGAAAAATATCACTCAGAATTGGAAAAATGCATATTTTATTATATCTTCAAATTCCAGTAGTAATTCCTCTGAATCTTCCAAGAATGCAAGTATTATTTTATAAATTGCTGTACCCTGAGACGACATGATACTGCTGTCATTCTGAGGTGGATTTATTTTTCAATCAATCTTTATTTCTCCAACAATGCAATTGTGGCAGCTGTAATATGATAATTCTTAGTGTCTCTGCAGTGTGTGTTAACTGTAAGCTGCTAAAATTCCTTTCATTGCACTTTTAAAGCTTCTTATAGACAAGGCAGCTGAATGACAACTTTTTGTTAAGCCTTCTGCCTGTAATGCTTAGTAATCTGCCTCACAGTTTTACTCAGTATATTGTTTGGGTCTGACTCTACCTGTCATTTCACTGGCTTGCCTGCCTTATGTCTGAAAATTCACACATCACCAACCTGACTAAACAGACTTTCAGGTTTCTAATATCCATTCAGCAGTCTGGACTAATGACCCACATGTGTCATGCAGGCTGAGACACATTCCTTGTGAAATAAAGCAATATTTAAGCTACAAACAACACAATAAAATGTTTGTATGTTGCTGCCTATGTTGATAAACAGATGAAATAAAAAATCAGCACTGTTTTGTTAGTGCTTAACTATATTCAGTTGATATTATAAGTGAAAAATCTCTTGAATGAGGTGAAGGAAAAGGAGTGAATCACTCTAAAAATTAGAAAGATAAAAAGATTCAACGTTTCAAAACTATTCTTGATTTTTCAATTTCCTGTTTCTAATAATTAACAGCTCTAAGATTTTCTTTCCTAAAATAATTTCATCGTTAGCATAATACATTCCATTTGCAATGCTTTAATTTAATATTATTACTTTGGTTTAGGAATTTTATCAATTTCTGCTGTAATATTCAGTTTGCATTGATTCCATTTTTTTTTTTAAATTAGGAAGAGATAATGATCTGACTTAAATCTAAAACTAAGGGGAAAAGCAGGCCAAGGGTACCCATAAGGATTAATGTATTTACAATATTGGACCTTTGGTACCAGAGATCAAATTAGTGGTATTGTTACATGACCAAATTAATCAGCAGGGCTAAACTGTATCCAAAATGATCTGTCAGCAGGGGTGTTTAGCAGGATTTGAAATGTAATGTTTTGGGAATGTAGTTCTCTTCTCTTCTAAGAAATTTGCATGATAACTCTTTTCATATTTTTCTAGGTGCTGGGTAATAGTCATTTTTTAAATTCTGTATTCCACAACTTATCTGCCTATATTGCCTACTGTGGGTTAGTTTTTTGAAAGTCATCACCTTTAATTGGCCAGAAACATTCTGTGTCACTTGCATTACTGGAAACTTGAAATGCAGTTTATTGGACTTCTAACTTTGGGCAGGATTCAAAAAAACCCTAATGAAAAGCAGCTTCCTAAGCATTCAGTAGTAGCTAACATGAGCATAGCTCCAAAAGAAGACTTATGTGTGTTATATTATCTACCATCTTTTTGTGTTCTAATAAAGAAGTTATTTGTGAAACTATCGTGGATCGTGGTTCAGTCCTGGGAACTATATTTGGTTCTGTGGTGTTATTTCAAGTGTCGGGTTCCCTGGAAATTTGTTGTTTGTGTTATATGCAATTAAGGAAGTGCGCAAGCTTTAACAGCTGGTCACAGGCCCTCTGATTGGTTCTAAGACATTAAATACTGGGAATAAACCAATGAATAGTGAAAGTAAAAAAAAATATTGAGGCATGGCTAAAAAATGCATGCTATGTAACATACTCCACTTGGGGTATGAGATAATTGGCACCACAGTGTAATGTAGGAGAGAAAAATGTGGGCAGCAGTGCCAGCAGGACAGTTATACAAGAAGACATATGGATGTACACATATATGGCTGTGAACATATATGCTGGCATTTTTATACTCAATATACTGTACTTTGGCCTTATAAAAACGACAGGCACGTGGTGTGGGCCCTTGTAAATTAATAGGTAGTTATTAGTTAATCAAACACATCTGCGCAAAGGGCCCCTGTAGGGGGCACACAATTCCTTCCACATGCAGTCTGCAGGCATTTACACACATATGCTATAACTAAAATGTGTGTGTGTGTGTGTGTGTGTGTGTGTGTGTGTGTGTGTGTGTGTGTGTGTGTGTGTGTGTGTGTGTGTGTATGATTTACAACTAAACAGACGATTATACATATGTCCATTTTAATTTAACAGTTCGGTAACATTTTCACAGTCACTTTTGCTGAGAATGTTGCAGTAAAATACAGATATGAATTATTTGAATCTGTTATTGTGATTCTTTCAGTTATTTTCCTAAAACGAGTCAGGATTATTTTGGTATTTACCTTTGTCATAGAATTCTGCCATGACTGGAACTAACCCACAAAGCCCTGCAGTATAGAGGTAGCCTCCATCCAGAGTCATAACATCTGATTCTCCCTTCTAAAACAGAAAAAGAGAACAAAACCCTAAGTTGTAATATTCCCTTACACAATAAACTATACCGTGACTGACAGTTATCACTTCAGAGACAGTGTAGTACATAAAAACTAAATATTTCATACTGACCTTATTTTTTTCATTCACACAAATAGAAGTAATAATTGTAGCCAAAACTGAGAGCACTTCTAATATATTTATACAGTTTTACAGTACAATTTATCTCCATTTTTCATAAAGGATTTTTCCAACTAAAAAGTTTTTTTCACTTTACCTATTAATGTATACATTATAGTGCTTTAATTATCCCAGCAAGGTGCAGTGTCATGTTATAAAACTGTAGGTGGTTATTAACAATAAAAGCTATACAGAAAGTTATATATAGCCTATGTACTGCAGCATAAGGCAAATTATTGACACAATGTGACATTTGAACTAGAAAAGGGGACCTTTATGATCAACAACAGGAAAAAAATTTGAAATTAAGAAACTGATGTCTTTGAAGTGACAGTGTGTGTGTGTGTGTGTGTGTGTGTGTGTGTGTGTGTGTGTGTGTGTGTGTGTGTGTGTGTGTGTGTGTGTGTGTGTGTATGCATGTGGAGGTTGAAATAGACAGGCTGCTAGCCTTCCTAACAAGTTTTAATGCCTAATCAAGAGTAATGGGGACGTCTGTAAACTACAGGTTTGAATATTTAACAACATCCGTTCATTTACCAGATCGGTAGAGTAAGATATCTAAATGCAGCATAAAAATATTTTTAGCAGCATCCACTTAAAATAACAAATAATAATGCAGTACAAATGAAACAATAAGTGCTTACAGAGGCATTTTAAGAAGAAGAAACAGAAAAACAAAACCACATCAGTATGACAGTCCCCATTATGGTCATAATAGAGTAAAAAAAAATTAAAACATAATAAAACAGAGTACCTCAATTGTATTAGCATAATGCATGCTATCAAGATATGATGAAAATGTTCAATTTCATGTTTAGTTTCATGGTAGAGTTTTCCTTAACAGGACACTTTTCAGCAAAATCTTTATTTACCTTTTTTAACATGGCCTGAACTATGTAAAGCCCTATATAACAAACTTGACTAATTTCATTCACCTTATTTCTGAGGCCTTGAATAATACAACCCTTGTCAATGTGTTTTTTTCTGTTATAACCAACCTATTTTGCACCATCTTATGTAAAACAGTATTATCAGAATTAAAAAATGTTATAAAAATTGGATATAAATTCTTACATATTATAACTGGTTATATTCTGTCATATATCAGCATATAGCTGGTTATATGGTAGCAAATGACAGGAAGCTAAGCATATAGATTTAAAGGCATTTTTCTGGCAATGAGCTTGTAGTAATCCAGGTTCTACAAGATTTAGAAACAGGCTCTGACCTATTCAACATCAAATTGTTGACATTTCCAAGTCATTTGGAAATAGTCTGGTATGTATGCAGAGGACTGCAGAAGGAGAAGGTATACAGAGCCCATCTGTTCTGCTACGACTTCTTAAAATTACTTTGACTATGTAACATACCAGCAAGTTAATAATAAAACACAATTTTATTCTGCTAAGAACAGTATTTGTCATTTTGAAGCAAACATCTAAAATAGTATTTGCTTCTGTTTCAGATGGATTCATAGCCAGGATTTGGGCTTGGTAAAGATTTTTATGTATATATTTTTAGCAACATTAATGGTGAACTTCTCATACTTATTTTAACAGCCAATATTTGGAAGTTCACTGGTGCTGTATATATTATGCGTTACGGAATGTAGTATACAGTACTAGATCATGTCTGATTTGTATTGCATGCATTTAGTAATGCCAGTATCATTAGCTCTTTGCTGAAATATAGCAAAACGTTAAGTTATGATTTTAAACTAAATTATTAAGGTTAGTAAGGGTGCATAGGCTATTATTCATATACACATACATGGGTTTTATATATATATATATATATATATATATATATATATATATATATATATATATATATGCATTGTTTATGTATGTGTGTTCATATATATATATATATATATATATATATATATATATATATATATATTTGCGCAACATATACAACATAGACACACATACACTATCCATGGACAGCCAGTAAGAATTATTCATATGAATGACATGAACTGAACTTTCTTTCCTTGTTCTCATTTGCTTTTATTCCTACAGAGGTATTCAATATCTGTCATTTACAGTATTTAGTTTAATAGAAGAAAAAAAACATTCTTTTGACTATGTCACATAACTTAGTAATATTTTTTAGTATTAACAACAGGACAAAATGGTGAGTTTTATTTATTTGTCTCAGTAAATGCTTACTTGTGGAATAACTGACTTATTGTATACTATCATCAGACAATGAAAAAAAATCATGCATGTTTTTGACAATCTTATGAGTGGCTAAAAAGATTATGTACATCAGGCAAGATGGTGGATGATAAAGTGCAATTGCCTATAGGTCTGTAGACATCACTGAATAACAACACCAGCAAAACTCAGCAGAAATGAATTCACGCATTACATTAAAATTTAACACTTTCAGTAAGAAAATCTCTAGCAAGGCAAAGTTAACAAAATAAAGCAAGAATAGTGAACATTAAATATAATAAAGTATATCAAAAATAATTTGGGGAAGTAAACAAAAATGGCTAAAATGAATTTTTTTTCAATTTTGTGAAATGGCATACCCTGGCACTACAGGACAGAATATCTTCAGCATTGAGGGTCTTTAACAACATTATCTACAGGTATACAATAAAACTTTTGACACCCCCTCATATTTTACACTTTATATAATCTTACAGAAGCATTGATGAGTTTACAGTTTATGCATTTTTATTTTGTTTAGTTCTGTAATTAAACTTGCAATATGGAAAAAAGCAGTGGTAAGAAGTGGCACTGTCAAGATGAATAACATTTTATAGACAGTAAATCCATCCTGCAGCATAGGTAATTTTCTTACTACATATATACAAGTGAAAGTACTCTTATTAATACATAAAAAAGCAATTAAAAATGATTAGAAGTGAAAAAGTAAATGTTTTGCAGTACCTAAAAAAAATAGTTATAAATCTTTCTGGACTCCATGGTGAAAGCATGGATTGTTTTAATCCTCTTTATTTTTATAACTATCCGTTAAAATGTTCACATCTATGCATTCATAAAATAGAAATGCAGTAGAACTATAATGAGACGTATTGTAAAACCAAAACAACGTTAACATTAATAATATGGGTTCCTATCAGTTTGTCAAAACGTCAGCAGTTCAAACACCATATGTTCGAACTGTGACATCCGAAAACTGATTATCGCAAAGCCACAGAACACCAAATTCTTTCCCAGGGAAAGAATTTGGTGGGCTGTTTCTGTGGCTTTCTGTAGTCAGCGGGTTCAGGTAAGTGTACGATCGTGCAGAAGTTAGGTTTAGGGCTCGGGTTAGGTGAGTTAGGGTTAGGGTGCGGGTGAGGTGGGTGTGCGATAGTGACAGACTTTAGGGTTAGGGCAGGATAGGTGAATTAGGGTTAGGGCATGGGTGGTGGGTGTGCAATAGTGACAGACTTTAGGGTTAGGGTGGGATAGGTGAATTAGGGTTAGGGTGCAGGTCAGGTGAGTGTGCGATAGTGGCGTCCTTAGGGTTAGGGTTTGGGTTAAGGTAAGTGGTGTGGTGTATGTACAGTTTAGTGTAGGGTTAGATGTAGGATTTTAAGTGTATGTGTGTGGATTGCTGTTTTTTTTGTGTGCTTGTGTTGTGTGTGTGTGTGTGTGTTTCTTGGAAGAACGATTTTTTTCCCTGGGAAAAAAATCACTGTTCGAAGACTTCGATGTTTTTGCACTTCGAGGTTAGAAGTTCGAACATATGGTGTTTGAACTTCAGCCGCTTTGTTGAAGTGATATAGATCCTAATAATACAGGTACTTTTAACATGCATAGCCTGAGTTTAGTAAATATCTTAACGTTAGAAAGCTTAGGGACTAATGATCATAAAGACCACAAGATCTGCATATGAGACTTTGAAATGTTAACCATTCATTATACATGAGTACGTGTTGACAGAATGTCGTGGAAAAAAGTGAAATGGAGCAATGCCAAGTTATATATATATATATATATATATATATATATATATATATATATGTTAATTTGATGTAGATAGCATTTTTGATTTAGATAGACAGATGACTGTAGCCAGAATTGCTGAAAAAAGCTCTGGTATGCTGATTCCTAGAATACAGTTACAGAACAGCCCAGAATAATATAATAGGTAAGTGTGAACAACAACTATTCATTGTGAATAGAAATTCATATTAAAGAGAACCATAAAAAGCTGTAATTATTTAAACAAATGCCCTTACCATGATTTGTGCAATACAGTCATCAGTAGAGTCTGCTTTCAGGCATGATAATGATTTTTCCAGTGTACTCCACGTATCACACTTATCAGCCTCCTTCTTGCTAATTGTGCACCACTTTACTTTCTTTTCCGTGGTGGTAGATTTACTGCCTAAAATAAAGAAGCACATCACAATTTGATAAATATGTGGCAATGCCAGCAGCGGCCTCTACCATTCTGTATTGCCAAGTAACAGCAGCTGCTAAGCAGCAGCACAAATGCAGTTTTCAAGTTTTATAGAGAATAATACTGCGTGTTAAACTGATGGGAAATATCGTCACTTATTTCAGTACCAAAATACATAAAGACAAGTCTAAAAAGTTATACAACCCGGGAGACAAATACCTTAATAAAAAAGTCAGCAAGATAATGCAGCAACAAGTAGCAGATTGTCAAAATAATCTTGCACGCATGATCAGAGAAGATGAGTAATAACATTTCATAATGTCTGACATCAAGTTACAGCTTGTGAAAGCAGTTTATGAAAGCAAATATGCAACAAAAATCAGATGAAAACTTGGTGGCCAATGTATAGCACACAATGCTGACACACTGGCCGCATACATGCTCAGCACTCCTAGTAACCAAGTGATATCATTTTGTAATGTTGGAATTATGTACTGAATTTAAATTTGAGGCATGTGTATTAGAGAGAGAATGAAGAATGAAACATAATTACATTTTTAAATAGGTTCTGCTATTACAGAGTCTCTACTCCAGGCTCTCACGCTGTAATCCATTAATATTACTGTGACATATGTCTTATTAAAATCCTAATATATAACCTGGCACGTTGCCATATTATGATAGCCACAATCATTATGCATAAGAAGTCAAAGTATATCTTCTCTACTCTACATATGCTTTCACATTTCTTAAATGGTTTCTTTATCAAACATGTTACTCTGTCAAGGAGTTAAGGTAAGAAAGGCATTTGGAACAGACTTAAAATGCTACTGACTGCAAGCATTAAAAGAAGAACACTGATCTGGTAAATGCCTTTAGCATTTATGAGGAAGAACAAAACTGCATAGCTTCATGTAGCATAGTTATTGTAATGTACTGTGGATAGTGACTCTTTTAAGAGCAGGGCCTAACAAGATCATTTAGACATGGAAGGAAGCATAATAACAGTTCTCCTGCCACAGCACCACACTTATCAGATACGATCATTTGATGCAAACTTGTACCAGTCGGCCAATGAAATGGAGATAAACACCTAAAATCTGTATTTTTTACTTCCTACAAAGCAGAAAGTAAAGATTAATAGTACACAGAGGGGTTAAAACTATGAGCTGCTAATGCATTTTTCCCATAATCCCAGTCTGATTCCTTCTGTGACGATTGGGGAAAGATGGGCGAAGGCTGCCAGCCTAGTAAAATAAAATTTGATATATAATTCTGGCAAGGTTGTGCATTAGGCCCGGTAAGCCAGCACGTAAAACTCTACTGCCAATCATTAGCGGACCAGAGTTCCGATGTGGCGACCCCTAACCGGGAAAAGCCGAAAGACACAAACAAATATAATTCTGGCATTCGTAAATAAATGTAAAATACAGGCATGTTTTTTGAGTGTAAGAAAAACACTGTAAAATGTGAACTTCAAGATTGTTACGGCATTGCCCCCTTGCTGTAAAGAAAAACTAAGTCAAGCCTTTCAAATGTGTCTTTTGAAATTTAAATGATTTTAAGATATTCTTTGATCTTTAAAGTTGGTTCCAGTCAGGCTGGCTGAAGACATTCTCCCTACTGTCTTAACTTAAGGAATAACTGTTATAGTGTACATGTGGAAGGTGCTTTATTGCTTTGGTTTCTGCTAGAGTGTATATGTGAAATGCCTTTTATTGCTGTATTCTCCTGTGCAGGTGTTAGCTTGCTAAAGAATGTAAATGGAGTTTCTATTAGCCTGGGAACTCAGAGCAGGTGTCAAGATGATGCAATATGAATACTGGAAAAACCTAAGTGTCAAAAATGATGTAATCTGGGGAGGACCCAGAGACATGTTTGTTAATGATGTTTTATAAACTATTTCTCACAAGAAACTGGGATCATTTTGATCTTAATATCCAACTTACCAGCACTCTGCTTATGTTCACATGTAAGTTTCTAGCACTGTGATTTCTTGTAGGAATAGTTAAAGCTAGTAAAGATTAATTAGGCATTTTTCTTTGAAATCAGACCTGTCCTACTGTATTATTTTAAGTTTCTGTGTGATCTCTGAACTCTTACATATCTCTGTGGTGTAGTAGTTTTGTCTTGTGCTTTAATTATTTATTATTAAAAATTTTTAAAACCTTCTACCTGTAGCTGCTTTGTGTAGAGATAAGCTCTAGAATACATTGCATATTTATAGAGGTTATTGTAATAGGCCACTCTAAAGTAAGCCTTGACTGTTAGTCATACTACCATTGGATATTAATATTGCACAGTAATAATTGGACACCCTTTTAAGGGCCTTTTAGTAGCTGATATTATTAACTGGGTGGTGGCAATAATTATTACCGTGTAGTCTGGGTAAAGGGGCACAGTTGGAGAATCTGTGTCAGCCTTTCCCAGGAGTGTCTGTGAAGTTGTATAAATACTTATCTCAAAGTATGTGTGTGTTGTGTCAGCTACTTGGCAGGGGCATGAAGCACTAGTTGGACAGAGAGGGTACTGGAGGTTTTAGCTTGCCCCGTTAGGCTGAGACCTGGACCCTATAGCTGTGCCAGTGGGGAGTCTTATTGGGGACTTGGTGAGCAGGGGAGCAACCAGCCCCAGACTGATTGTGATCTCTGTGTACACTTAAGGGAAATTGTACTTTATTGTGTGTATTAGTTATCCTTTTCTCTTCTATGAGACGACCTCCCTGGTGTTAGTGGTGAGGATTGAGGCTCCTTGATTGCTGGGCCAGGGCATGGTCATCACAAGTGGTGGGATCTACTTCACATACTAATTGGCTTGTAGTGGTGTGGGTAGAGCGAATTCCTGTAGCTTATGTACAGTAATCTCTAGAAGTGTTTTGTACTCTAAAACAGCCATGCAGTGTAGAGTCAGAGTTCAGATCACAATTGTTTTATTTCTTTTGTTAGCTTAGTGTTAGTCAGGGTGAGCAAGCAGCATGTCAGCAGAAGAGTATGGAAAGCAGACAAGGAGCCAGCTGGCGGAGATGTGCCAGGCTAGGGTACTGGCGCATGGAAACCTGACTAAAGCAGAGCTGATTGCAGCCTTGGTTACAGCTGCATCAGAAAACAGCAGCCTGGAGTACAATCAGACTGACAGTGGAGATATAATATCCTCGGAAAATGGATAGCTCAACTTTTCTACAGTGGACTTAAAAATCCAGCTGGAGCTAAAGAGACTTGAGATGGAGGCCAGACATATGGAATTAGAAGCAGCCAAGAAAATGAGGAGCCTAGAAGCTGAAGAACAGGAACGGCAGAGAAAGAATGAGAGGGAAATGCTGACTCTTTGCCAGAGTCATGGAGGTAATGAGGAAGGGAGTAACTGGACTTCAGAACACAAAAGGTCAGTAAATTTCTTCCACAGTTTAAAGAGGGGGATAATTTTGATAGCTTCATCCATATGTTTGAGCAGGTATGTAAACAGTATGAAGTTGACCAAAGGCTCTGGGTATGGCTCTTGACCCCCTTACTCCATGGTAAAGCTGTAACTTCTTTTGCAAAAATAGATGAAACTGACTGTTTTGATTATACTGCTGTAAAAGGACATTTATTAGAATGTTTTAAGCTAACACCTGAAATGTATAGGAAAAAGTTTCGTAAGCATAGACACAAGGCAGATGAAAATGTATGTGAATGTGTTGTTGAACTGAGCACTTATTTTCATAGCTGGGTGAGTGGATGTCAAGTCACCAGTTTCGAAGGGCTGGCAGACCTTTTGGTAAGGGAACAAGCCCTTAGCACTTTGCCTGAGGACATGAGGATCTGGTTAGCTGATAGACAGAGTGCTACTTCAGAGGAGTTGGGGAAGAAGGGAGACCTATACCTAGCAAGCAGGGCAGCCCTGCACAGGAAAAGGACCCCCAGTACTGCTCTTGGGACTAAAGGAACCCATGGTGGGCAGCACAGACTGCCCCAACAGAATTCACCAGTAGCAGAAGAAGCCACTTGTCCAGGTACATGTACAGGAGCTAGGGTTAAATGTTTTGAATGCAACCAGTGGGGCCATGTGACATACAGATGTCCACGGAGGCAAGGTGGGGAACCAAAGGTGAGGGAGCCAGTAAGTGGGAAAGACAAAATGCCAATAGTAAGTTGTCTTGAGACAACAGGGGTATGGAATTACCATCCTGCAGATGTCCTGAGAGGGAAGGATTTAGATGAGGCAGTAATATGTACTTATGGAGTTACATGCAGTGAGGCTAGGAGACAAGCATGTGGGTCTGGTAGCCTGGGGGAGACCCAGACAGACTACATACTTGCAGCCAGGACTGCTGAGGTGGTTACTTTAGGGAGTGAGCTACGCTGTAGCAGTGAGACTGAATGTGAGCCACAGCTGCTTGTGGGTACTGATGTTCCATTGGACAGGGTAACTGCAAAGGAAGAGGTTTGCAGTAGTACCCAGGCTGTCAGTGAGGCACCACTGTCAGAGGATGCCAGACTTCCAGTGGAAGGGAAGCTGGGAAGGGTTACAAGGAGAGACTTGAGACAGGCTCAGCTGTCAGACTCTACAGTGCAAGGCCTGAGGCAGGTAGCTAGGGAGGCACCTGCTTCTCAAGGGAAGGAGGAATCTGTATACTGGAACAAAGGGTTACTGTACAGAGAGTGGACCCCTGAGGGAGGGCTAGAAGGTGAGAGAGTACAGCAGTTGATAGTGCCTGGAGCTTACCATCTGACGCTTCTAGCCATAGCCCATGATATTCCCTTTGCAGGTCATATGGGCATAAAACATACAAAGAGGCATATTATGCAAAACTTCTATTGGCCTGGAATTTCCAGAGATGTAACAGGGTACTGCAGGACCTGTAAGCAGTGCCAAAAGGTTGGCAAGGCAGGAGACAAGGTGAGAGCTCCTTTGATGCCTTTGCCTGTGATTGAGGAGCCATTTCAAAGGGTAACTATGGATATTGTGGGTCCTCTGAGTACCCCAAGTTCCACAGGGAAAAAGTATATCCTAGTGATTGTAGATTATGCTACACGATACCCTGAGGCAGTGGCTTTGTCCTCCATTGAGGCCGAGAAGGTGGCAAATGCTTTGCTAGAGATTTTCAGCAGGGTAGGTTTCCCAAAGGAAATACTGTCTGACAGAGATGCCAATTTTATGTCAGACCTGCTGGCTTGTCTGTGGAAGTCCTGTGGGGTGAAGCACATGAAGACCACCCCTACCATCCCCAGACTAATGGTCTTGTTGAGAGGTTAGACTCTACAATCAAGTCCATGCTACGAGCATTTGCAGATCAGTTTAAGAGGGAGTGGGACAAATATTTGTCCCATCTGTTGTTTGCTTACAGAGACCTTCCCCAGGAATCAACAGGTTTTTCACCCTTTAAGATGTTGTATGGGCATAGGGTGAGGTGACCTCTTGATTTAATTTGAGATGAGTGGGAAGGTGAGTGTGAGGTTCACAAGAAGTCTGTTGTGGGATATGTCCTGAACCTCAGGACAAGGTTCAGGGAACTCATGGGCCTGGCCCAGGAGAACCTGGCAGAAGCCAACAACAGAAAAAGGTGTGGTATGACAGGAATGCTCAAGCTAGAGAGTTTGCTGTAGGGCAGCAGGTGATGGTTCTCATTCCTGTCAGACACAACAAGTAGCAGGCAGCTTGGGAGGGTCCCTACAAGGTGGTAAGAAAGGTAACAGCATGGTGGAAGTGCTAGGCAGATGGCAGGGGCACAGATTGTACCATGTTAACATGATGAAACCTTACCATGATAGGCAGGCCCTTGTGTGAGCATTTGCATGGGATTGCAGGAGGAGTCTGAGAGAGATCTTGTGATTAATCTCCTCAGTGAGGCTTGGGCTGACACCTCGGTGGAAGGGGTAGCAATGTCCCAGCAGCTATCACCTACCCAGGTTTGAGAAATCCAAGCAGTGTTGCAGGAATTTGGGGACATGTTCACTGGGAAACCAGGGAGCACCCACCTGGTGCAGCACCAGGTGGATTCAGGGCCCCAAAGACCTATTAGGCAGGCCCCTTATAGGGTGCCTGATAAAGTCAAACAGACTCTGAGGGAGGAGGTACAGGAGATGTTGGAACTAGGGGTGATTCAAGAGTCCAACTGACCCTGGGCCTCAGCAGTGGTGTTGGTGCCAAAGAAGGATGGCACACCAGGTTCTGTGTGGATTACAGGAAATTAAATAGTCACAGAGAGTCAGATGCTTACCCCATGCCTAGGACAGATGAGGCCCTAGAGCAGCTGGGTGGGGCTAAGTATCTTACAACCATTTATCTTACCAAGGGTTACTGGCAGGTGCCCTTGACTCCCAGTGCTAGAGAGAAGTCAGCCTTTGTGACTCCTTTTGGCTTGTATGAGTTCACAAAGATGCCCTTTGGGATGAATAATATCCCAGTGACTTTCCAGAGGCTGGTAGATCATATCTTAGCAGGAGCAGGAGGGTTTGCCCTTGCTTACATGGATGATATTTCTATCTACAGCCATTCCTGGCAAGAGCACCTTCAGCATGTCAGGGAGGTGCTGGGCAGACTACAGAGGGCAGGGTTGACCATTAAGCCGAGCAAATGTCAGGTGGATATGGCAGAGGTATCCTACTTAGGACATAGAGTGGGGAGTGGTAAGATAAGGCCAGAACCTGCCAAAGTGGAAGTTATTCAGGCATGGCTTGCACCTGTTACCAAAAAGCAGGTGAGGGCATTCTTGGGGACAGCAGGGTACTACAGAAAGTTCGTTCCCAATTATAGTACCATAGCTGCTCTCCTCACAAACCTGACAAGGAGGAACAGGCCAGATAAGGTAGTGTGGACCCCAGCATGTGAGCAGGCATTTCAGAAGCTTAAGGAAGCTTTGGGAGGATCCCCTGTGTTAGCCAGTTCAGACTACAGCAAAGACTTTTGCAGGTGGATGCTTCAAACTATGTGGTAGGGTCTGTACTTAGCCAGATTTCTTCAGAGGGAGAAGAGCACCCAGTGGTTTATCTAAGTCGTAGGCTCTAACCCAGGGAGGAATGCTATGCAGCGGTAGAAAAGGAATGTCTAGCCATAGTGTGGGCACTACAAAAACTTCAGCCTTATTTGTGTGGAAGAAAATTCACTGTGATGACAAATCATAACCCTCTAACATGATTAAACAGAGCCAGTCAGCAAAATGCCAAGTTGCTAAGATGGAGTCTGGGGTTGCAAGCATATGATATGTATATGTCAGTGCAGCACCGCAGTGGGAGTAGCAATGCCAATGCAGATGGGTTCTCAAGACAGGGAATGGGGTGAGGTACACCCAGACAGACCTGACACTCTCAAGTGATGTTTCTCAAGGGGCACTTGAAAAACCTGCTTGAGTTCCCCGGAGGGGGAAAAGATGTGATGATTGGGGAAAGATGGGCGAAGGCTGCCAGCCTAGTCAAATAGAATTTGATATATAATTCTGGCATTTGTAAATAAATGTAAAATACAGGCATGTTTTTTGAGTGTAAGAAAAACACTGTAAAATGTGAACTTCAAGATTATTGCCCCCTTGCTGTAAAGAAAAACTAAGTCAAGCCTTTCAAATGTGTCTTTTGAAAGTGAAATGATTTTATGACATTCTTTGATCTTTAAAGTTGGTTCCGGTCAGGCTGGCTGAAGACATTCTTACTACTGTCTTAACATAAGGAATAATTGTTAGAGTGTACATGTGGAGGGTGCTTTATTGCTTTGGTTTCTGCTAGAGTGCATATGTGAAATGCCTTTTATTGTTGTATTCTCCTGTGCAGGTGTTAGCTTGCTAAATAATATAAATGGAGTTTCTATTAGCCTGGGAACTCAGAGCAGGTGTCAAGATGATGCAGTATATGAATACTGGAAAAACCTAAGTGTCAAAAATGATGTAATCTGGGGAGGACCCAGAGACATGTTTGTTAGTGATGTTTTATAAACTATTTCTCACAAGAGACTGGGAGCATTTTGATCTTAATATCCAACTTACCAGCACTCTACTTATGCTCACATGTAAGTTTCTAGCACTGTGATTTCTTGTAGGAATAGTTAAAGCTAGTAAAGATTAATTAGGTATTTTTCTTTGAAATCAGACATGTCCTACTGTATTATGTTAAGTTTCTGTGTGATCTCTGGACTCTTAGATATATCTGTGGTGTAGTAGTTTGGTCTTGTGTTTTAATTATTTATTATTAAATATTTTTAAAACTTTCTACCTGTGGCTGCTTTGTGTAGAGATAAGCTCTAGAATACATTGCATATTTATAGAGGTTATTGTAATAGACCACTCTAAAGTAAGCCTTGAATGTTAGTCATACTACAATTGGATATTAATATTGCACAGTAATAACTGGACACCCTTTTAAGGGCCTTTTAGTAGCTGATATTTTTAACTGGGTGGTGGCAGTAATTACTACCATGTAGTCTGGGTAAAGGGGCACAGTTGTAGAATCTGTGTCAGCCTTTCCCAGGAGTGTCTGTGAAGTTGTATAAATACTTATCTCAAAGTGTGTGTGTTGTGTCAGCTAATTGGCAGGGGCATGAAGCACTGGTTGGACAGAGAGGGTACCTGAGGTTTTAGCTTGTCCATTTAGGCTGAGACCTGGACCCTATAGCTGTGCCAGTGGAGAGTCTTATTGGGGACCTGGTGAGCAAGGGAGCAAACAGCTCCAGACTGACTGTGATCCCTGCGTGCACTTAAGGGAAATTGTACTTTACTGTATGTATTAGTTATTGAGACTCCTTGATTGCCGGGTCAAGGCACGGTCGTCACACCTTCATTTATCATTAACTCACTTAACTACACTAATGTTCCCAGGCCGCCCTTCAGAAGAGGTAGTTAAAATGTGAGGATCTGATTAAAATAAATAAAGAAATTGGCACATCCATATAATATAGTCAGTTTTCCATCTTTCAAATAACCACCCAAGTAAGTCTGCCAGTCTTGGCTGATTGCATTACATCACTACTGCCTTGAGTACCTCCAGCTTAAAGTACCACAATATGATTACCTAAGTCCCACTGTGAAAATTCGGATAATGTCTGGATAAATTTACAAGAGGACAAACATGACCAGTCGTAACTTTTAAAAACTGCATTTTTTTGCAGGGGAGTCTCCACGCCTCCCTTACTTATATACACCAATTCCACAGCTGCACAACAAAGGAAGAGTTTAAATAAAAAAAGTGAATTATTGCCAGAAACAGTGCTATTAATGATTTGAAGTAGCACAGCAGGCTGGTCTCTCGTTATCTTGCACGCTAACTGAAACACTGCCCTATATTTTCAATTACCTATCCTATTACATAGGCAAGAAAAAATACTACCCTTTAGAGAAAATAAAAAAATAGGAATAAATACTACCTCACGTCTTGCATGTGAACTGAAATTAAAACTACAAAAACTATATAAAGCTTAGTGCATAGTTTAACAGGGGGCTGGCCACGGTGGTGCACTGGTTAGCATTGTCACCTCACAGCAAGAGGTTCTCTGGTTCAATCCTCGGCTGGGGTGCCTTCTGTGCGGAGTCTGCATGTCCTCCCTGTGGTCGCGTGGGTTTCCTCCAGGTGCTCCGGTTTCCTCCCACATCCCAAAAGACATGCTGCAGGTGGCTTGGACACTCTAAATTGGCCCTAGGTGTGAGTGAGTGTGTGTGTGTGCCTTCTGTGGAAGGTTGGGCGCCAGGCTGACAACTCGACAGTGTAAAACTCCACTGCCATTCATGAGCAGACAGGTGATCCGCTGTGGTGACCCCTAACCAGGAAAAGCCGATAGAAGAAGAAGAAGTGCATAGTTTAACAGGAAATAGCCAAGTTCAATGAGAAAGTTACTGTTCTCTTAACAAATAAAACTAAAGTCTATACATGAAAAATGTCAGCTATTCAAAACAATCCAAACCTTGTATGGAATGAATTAATAAGTCCAACATCTTCACTACAGATCGGATGTCTAATGCCATAGCAAGGGTGGTGCAAACTTGTAGGAGGCACTGAACTTTTGACAGCTTATCATCTGTTAAATAAACAACCATCATTTCATAATAGCTTATAAACAGTCTTCTAAACCATCTTTTTATGGTTGTTAAACTACCTTTAAACAACAGAAATGATAAACAATTTACAGGCTCTCATTAAGTGATGACACTTGACAGCTTTTAAGGCTTTAAACTAGTTTTACTGTTCAGCAGAGGGGTGCCAAAAGAGTATGCAACCCAGGGGTCAATTACCTTACTACAGCTCTGAGCACCCCACTTGTAGGTCTAAGAGCTACTTCTAGAACTACTCACTTCACTGCTGCAGTCATCAATTCAATTAGCATTGCTTCGCTAGCCAGAGGCAATGAGATTACCCCAAATAGTCTCAGTGCCCTTACCTTCAAACCATTAACCATCACTATATCAGTTAGAAGTAGGTGGTTCAGAAACATCAAGTCCCATGGGCACACAGGATTTCATGGTCTGTTCCCAAGTTTTATCTGTGCATGCAGTACATTTATACCAACACCCTTCCTACATATAGTATACACCTTTCCAGACTCAGAATCTTTCTTATCTTATGGAAAGCAGCAAATATAATTCCTCTTCTTCTTCTTCCAAAAATGGCCAGACATTCCTCCCCTGATCAGCAAATGTATATCTTCATACACTTTGGTCTCTCAAAACTGTTTGAAAAATAAAACAATGTCCACCCAGATAATAAAACACATGGAATCAAATAACCCTTTTTGCTCTAAATAACATGGGTTTTGGAAATGACACAGTACAACACCCCTGATATCCATTACCAATCATTTCCTGGAGCTTGAAATGACAAAAAATTACCTGGTGCTATATCTCTTGACCTTGTGAAGGTCTTTGAGTCTATTAACACTACCACCTTTCAGAATGACCAAATTTGTGTGTGTATATATATATATATATATATATATATATATATATATATATATATATACACACACACGTGTGTGTGTGTGTGTGTGTGTGTGTGTGTGTGTGTGTGTGTGTGTGAGTGTGTGTCTGTGTGTCTGTGTGTGTGTGTATGTGCACATTTCAACAAATTTCAACTCAACTCCCAATCACGCTTACCTCTGTCTACCGGAGTCCCACTGGGATTAATGTTGGGCCACTATTTATCTAGCTGCATAGTGTATAGGGCTGGAGTCCTGTCAATCAATTAGCAGTCTGGGACCTGGACAAGCAAGGAGGGAGAGGGCAGGATGAATCAGCTGACACTGAATGGGGTAGAGATGTGGTCCAGCTCACTGCAATATCACCACTTACTGGAGAGAAACAGAATGGCAATTAGCATGTGGTAGTTTTCACTGGGCATGTGTGAAAGTGTGCACTGTCATAGCAGAAGACATTACTGGCCCTTGTATTTTTGAGCACATACATCAGCTACAAGAGGAGGGGTTAGGAAAAACAATAAGAAAACCCAAAGTCTACCTGGATGATGTGCCATAACTGATTCTTGCCCCACAGTTGGTGCCATCATCAACTTTCACCCCACAGAGGAATGAATAGACCAATCAGTTTTGGAAACCCTGCACAATGACAGGCAGCAAGAGGTAAAAAGATTAAAAAATATATTGCAAGCACTATTATTCTCTCTCTTCAGTAATAATTCTCTCTACTTCCACTCTGTGACTACCTCCTTTTTGCAAATATTTTTGTTTTTCAAGCACTATGAAGCACCCTCACTATGGAATTTTCACTTCTCACATGGCATCTTTCACAATCAACATTTAAAAAATGTTTGTGCTTTCAGATATATAAAAAATGTGGGCTCCCTTCATTTAATGCAAGGAGCATCACTCAAGTCATCTGTAAATATGTGGGAAGACCCTTCTCCTCCCCCACTTTACATATGCTATCATTAAGACTATTTGCATATTTCAAGACAAAATGAAAACCCCATACCAGCTTCAGCATCACCTCTTACAGGAAATTAAAGCCTCTTACTAATATCATCTGTAATGCTCCACTACACCCTCCCTCAATCGCAAATTTACCAAGAAACATGAACAAATCGCAAACACGAGTAAACAAAGATTGTTGATTTAATTCCATTCTTAATCTGGTGAAACACTACACCTCTTTACAAAAGCCTATAATATATATCCTAGCAATAATACTTAAAAAAAACCCTCATTTGAACCTACACAAACCAGTAATTAAAAAAAGAAACCTATTCTACATAAAAGGCCTCTAACACCCTTCAGCCATATCCATATCCTTACTAACAACCCTTTTCCACTACTTTACAAGATCATCCCATGGTTTGTCAGCCATAGGTCTATAGGTTCATAGGTTCATAGGTTTATACTAGGCTAACTGCCCTAGGGCATTTATAAGCCTAGCCCAAAGTTATGTGGCTTACGCCACCCCTTATGTTAGAAATACTGTGCCCATTAGTTTGTTGTGCCTCTGTCCAGTAGTGACACAGAGATGATTCCCGGGGTAAACCTACGATCTCCCATCCACTGGTCAAGATTTCTCTTGAACAGAGCCAGCGAGGTGCTCTGCCTCACATGGACCGGGATTTTATTCCACAGCATGGGGAGTCTCTGGGTGATAAATCTATCCCTCCAGCACGTCCTATTTATATCCGTGCTAAGGTTTAAGTCTCTTGCTCTAGTGGTTTTGGTGGATTTGGATTTTTGAGGTGGAGCATGTCCATTAATTCGGGTTGGTCATGGCCTTGTATGTCAGGCACAGGTCACCTCTGAGCAGACGGTATGCAACTGAATAGAGTTGGAGTTTCTTCAGTCTGGCAGCATATGACAGGTTTTGGAGTCCCTTTATCCTTTTGGTGAGGAACTTTTGGGGTCTCTCCAATTGCTGCAGGTGTCGGGTGAGATACATCCCGAATGGGGCATTGTACTCGATCATTGGTCTGATAAGTGAAGAGTACAGGGGAACAATGACCTCACTTGATCTGGATGTGAATCCCTTCATGATCAGGTGGGCAATGTAGAAGGTCTTTCGAACCACTTTAGCAACGTGAGCGTCAAGCGAGGCCGCTGTCAACCTGGGTCCCCAGGTCCCTGATAACCTCTTCTGTGCTTAGTGGGTTGCCACCTATATGGTAGCTTGGGGTTACCTTGTTTTTCCCAAAGGGTATGACTATACACTTTTTTGCGTTTAACTTCAGGCCATGGCTCTGGCACCAGCTATCAGTTTCCGTGAGACCTCTCTGAAGGATGTCTGTGTCCGATGTACTATCCACTATGGCACCCAGTTTGCAGTCATCCGCAAACTTTGTCAGCCATAGTCCTCCTATGTTTGCCTGTACTTCTGAGAAGTAGATGCCGAACAATAGGGGGCCAAGGACTGAGCCCTGTGGGACTCCACTTGTAACTGGCTTGGAGTCTGACATGGCTCCAGCAACTCTAACCCTGTGGGTTCTGTCCTTTAGCCAGTTTGCAACCCATCTTGTGACATATGGGTTTACATTTAAACTGGTAAGTTTCTCTATAATACCCGAGTGGGGTATTGTGTTGAAAGCTTTTGCAAGGTCAAGGTAGGCTGTATGGACTGCCTTTCCCTCATCAATGGCCTTGGTGACTGTTTCGAAGAAGTTGACCAAGTTCAAAAGGCAAGATCTGCCCTTGACAAAGCCAAACTGGGTTGGGTCCAAGGTCTGCAAGTCCACTATGTCCTTGTTTATGAGTTCCATTATGATCCTCTCCATAGCTTTGCAGACCAGGCTTGTTAAGCTTATGGGGCGGTAATTACCAGGGTCCGTAGAGGCACCGCCTTTGTGGAGTGGGACCACAGTTGCCGTACGCCACTCCTTGGGCACATATCCTGTGGTGAGGCTAAGATTAAACATCTGCCTTATGTGCGGGTTTAGTTCTTCATTGAGTTCATGTAGCACACAGCCGGGGACCCCATCCGGTCCCATTGATGCTGTGTTTTTAGCTTTAGAGAGAGCAGCTTTCACCTGCGCATTTGAGATGTCCGGGAGGCTACTCTCAGTTGGGATAGTTATCTCTCCTTTTGGGGAGAGGGGTGAAGTTTGTGCTGAACCTGTCTGCCAGTATGTTGGCAATGTCTGTGGGTTCAGTGATTTTTGTATCATTTTGGACTAATTCTGAGCATATCTGGGAGTTTCCACCCAGGTTTCTGACATAGCTGAAGAAGGCCTTATGATTGTCTTTTGAATCTATGGCAATTTTTCTCTCAAAGTTGGCCTTGGATGATTTTATGAGGGATCATAGTTTCTTGCTAGTGCTGATCAAAGATGCCTTCCCTTTTTGGGATTTTGCTCTATCATGTAATAGCTTTCTCCTCTTGTTGTAAAGTTTGTTTATGGCTGGGGTCCACCAGACTGGACATTTGCCCTTGGTGGAAAGAGTCTTGGTTGTATTTGGGATTGCCTGATCCATGCAGTCCTGAAGGTGTTCATAGAAGGCATTTGTAAGGGCTTCCGCAGCTTGGGTTGTGGTTTCCATTGGCTCGGGGGCCTTGAAGGATACCACACCTGTCTTGAGTAGTGTGAAGTTTGCTTTAGAGAAGTTCTTCACTGTGGTCTTTTTTGTTTGGGGTAGGGGCGGGATGTGAATTTCTAGTGAGATTAGTTTATGATCTGATCTCACCAATGAGGGATATACTTCCGGTGTGGAGCATTTTGTCCCCATGTTCGTGATGATGAGATCTAGTATATTTTCTCCTCTTGTGGGGACGGTGACTAGTTGTTCCATGGCATTTGAATTTATGAACTCCAGGAACCTTTGGGCTAGAAAGTTTGGGCTTGAGTAATGTTCCCAGTCTATATTCGGGTAGTTGAAGTCACCCAATATGATGGTGTTTGGTGATACATTTATACACTCCAGTGTCTTCAGGAAGGCTGTGTGGGTTTCCTGAGTTTGAGAGGGTGGCCTGTAGCATGCTACAAATTGTAGAGCAGTTTTGCCTATGGTTAATTGCACCTGGATGGTTTCCGATGCTTCGTGCGTAGCCACCAACCTGGAGGTGTGGGTATCCTTGATGAATATGGATACACCCCCTCCTTTTGTGATGTGGTCCGGGTTTTGGGGCTGGAACGCATGATATGAGATGAAACCTGATAGTGCCGGGGTGCTCTCAGGAGCCTTGAACCAGGTTTCAGTCACAGCACAGACATCGATGTTCTCCATACTGAGAAGGGCCTCGAGTGCGTGCATTTTGAGATTTAGACTTCTGGCATTGAGCAGCATTACCCTTAGTTTCTTCACGTTTTGTTTTCTAGGGTGGTAGGTTTAGAATTTGAGCCTTGCCTAAAAGGCACTATGGGGGTGGCAAGAGCCTTAGCCAATATCCGGAATCCCAGGGTGACAGGTGCAAGCTGTCCCTTGCGGCAGCATGGCTTGTCGAGCATGTCATCCCAGGCAGACAGGCACTGGATCCCCTTTGAATGACACCAGAAATTAAGCCAATTGTTAAAGCTGATCATCTTGTCACTATATTGTGGCATCATTCTTGGTGAAGGAAGGATACTGCTCAGGGTCAGGGTCATACCTGCCTGGGCTACATAATCAGAGAGCTCCTCTATGTCTCTTTTCATGTAGTCCAGGGAGGTACGTCTCAGGTCGTTCACACCAGAATGGACAATGACTGTGTCATACTTGTACTTGCCGTGGAGTGACCTGGGTGCTTGTATTATGTGGCGGATTCTAGCGCCCGATAGGCAGATTACCGTGACCTTCTCCTTGTTCAGCCTGGTGAGTGGGACGTCAGTGTGTCTGACTATGGAGTCACCTATGACAAGTATGTTTGGTGTTGTATTTGGCCTTAAGGGCTGTGACTGCTTTGCACACTGATTTTGTTGTTTATGTGTTGTTTGTGTGGTGTATTGAGTTTGCAGTTGCTTGGGTGTCTGCTTTGGAGGCCTCTGCTGTTTAGGTAAATTTTTACTCAGAGCCTCCGAGTATGTCTTAGTGTGTTTATGTGTTTGATTCAGTGGTGTGGTTGAGTTATGTGAGACTGGTATTGTGGTGTGTGTAGTTGCCTTCTCCTCCTGTGGAGTACTCTTTCCTTGCACCTCCTGAATATTAGCTTCTTTTTGGCATATGAAAATATTAAATGCCTTCTTTTTTTACTTGCCTCTTTTTTCTTTGTCTCATCTTCAGGTTTCTCTGTTCATCTGTGAGAGAGGGAGCTTTGAGCAGCCATCTGTCCCTGGAGGACTGGTTCCAGCCCAAACGTTAGTAGTTTATAGGCCATTCTGGGCTAATTTCTATCTCTTTCATTTCCCTGTTGTAAACACTGCATTTGCACAGTTTTGCACGTCCGGGCAGCGCCGGTTACCTAGGGCTAAATTTATCCCGGCTCCACCAAGTCTCCCCTTCAGTTTTTCCCTTGAAAGAAGTCTAACTCTCAACCCAAGCACTTAAAAAGAATCCTACAGTCCAGCACTTGCTCAGACCTAATAGCAAGCACTAATATACCCCGACACTTGATTGTCCAGCAGGGCAAAGCTCATTATTCACCCCTTACCAACCAAGTGATTAAGCAGCTCACCCTACTATTCAGGCATGACCAAAGGGCAATTTTAGGTATACTCTCTAGTCCAGCTGGTGAACCTGGGTATCCTGAGGCAATGTTACAACTGCCTCATGTACACAGACAACCCTCTCCTCCTACGAAAAAACACTAACATATGCGAGAGATGCAATTATACAGCCAAACTGGAAGCTAAGCTCTCTCCACCCAAGACTGGAACAGGCAGTCATGAGGAGAAGGTTAACACTTGCACCACACCTCCGGCCTCACACAGACATACTAAACCAGCACTGACAAAAAATACACATAAATAGACAAAATCATACTTGGAGGCTCTAAATAAAAACCTGCAAAAGCATCAGAGACTTCCAAAGCAGACACCCAAAAAACCTGCACCTCCCGTCACAAACCAGACAACTCATAAAACACCAAATCAGTGTGCCGCACAATCACAGCCCTTAAGGCGAAATAACATACCTAACACACAAGTAATAGGTGACTCTATAGTCGTGCACACTGATGTCCCACTCACTAGGTTGGACAAGGAGAAGGTTACTGTTAGCTGCCTGTCAGGAGCCAGAATCCGCCACATAACACAAGCACTCAGGTCACTCCAGAACAAGTACAAATATGACTCTGACATTGTTCATCTTGGTGTGAATGACCTGAGACGTACCTCCCTGGACTACATGAAAAGAAACATGGAAGAGCTCTCTGATCATGTAGCCCAGGCAGGTATGACCCTGAACCTGAGTAGCATTCTGCCCTCACCAAGAACGATACTGCAGTATAAAGACAAAATGATTAATTTCAACAATTGGCTAAGCTTCTGGTGTCATTCAAAGGGGATTCAGTGTCTGTCAGCCTGGGATGACATGCTCGACAAGCCTCGTTGCTTCACAAGAGACGGCTTGCACCTCTCACCCCTAGGATTTCGAATACTGGCCAAGGCTCTTGCTGCCCCCATAGTGCCTTTTTTAGACAAGACTCAAAAGTCAAACCCACCTCTGTAAACAGCACAAATAAAAAACTGTGGGTTATGCTACTCAACGCCAGGAGTTTAAATCTCAAAATGCATGTGCTCATAGCACTCCTCAGTATGGAGAACATTGACATCTGTGCAGTAACTGAAACCTGGTTCAAGGCCCCACAGAGCACCCCAGCACTACTGGGCTACAACTCATACCACACATTTTGGCCACAAAACATGGACCGAAACACAAAAGGAGGGGGTGTATCCATATTTATCAAGGATACCTACACCTCCAGATTAGTGGTGCAGCATGATACCTCCAAGATCATCCATGTGCAACTAACATCAGGCAAATCTGCAATGCAAATTGTGGCCTGCTACAGATCACCCTCCATGACCCAGGACCACCACTCCGCCTTTCTGGAGACACTGGAAAACATGAAGGTCCTACTGAACCCCCTGATATTGGGCAATTTCAATTACCCTACAGTTAACTGGGAAAACTTCTCAAGTACAAACTCCCAGGTCTAGCGCTTCCTGGAATTTATCAACTCAAATGCCCTGGATCAACTGATAAACTCCCCTACCAGAGGTGAAAACATATTGGACCTGGTCATCACCAACATGGGCGACAGGTGTTCCACACCGGAGGTTAACCTGTCACTGGTTAGATCAGACCATAAACTAATCACTCTGGATGTCCACACCACACCACCACCTCCAACCAAGGAAACCACAGTGAAAAACTTTTCTATAGCAAACTTCACCTTACTTAAGACAGAGGTGGTAAGTTTTACAGCCCCCACGCTAAAGGATAACGGTGTCCAAGATGCAGGAAACTTTACAAATGCACTCTATGAGCACCTACAAGGATGCATGGATCATGCCATCCCTAGCAAAACCAAGACTCACTGCCCTAAGAGAAGGAAACCAGTCTGATGGACCCCTGCCATAAACAGGCTATACAATAAAAGGAGGAAACTAGTTCAGTAAAAAAGCAAATCCCAAGAAGGAAAGACATCCCTGATCAGTATCAGTAAGAAACTAAGGTCCCTCATAAAATCCTCCAAGGCTAACTTCGAAAGAAAAATCGCCAAGGATTTGAAAGATTACCACAAAGCCTTCTTTAGCTATGTCAAGAATCTAAGTGGCAACTCGCAGATATGCTCTGAGCTACTGCAAAATAGCACAAAATATACTGAACCCACTGATACTGCCAACATCCTAGTGCAAACTTCACCCCCCTCTCATCCCCAAAAGGGCCCATAACAATACTGGAAAAGTGTAATGTCCCGGAAATCACAGACACACAGGTGAAAACAGCCCTTTCAAAAGCCAAAAGCACAGCATCAATGGTGTCCCAGGCTGCGTCTTGCATGAACTACAGAACGAGCTAACCCCCCCACCTAAACACACTGTTCAACCTCAGCCTCTCCACAGGCTATGTGCCCATAGAATGGTGCACAGCAACAGTTATTCTGCTCCACAAAGGAGGGGCCACAACTGACCCTAGTTAACTATCGCCCCATAAGCCTGACTAGCATGGTCTGCAAGACTGTGGAGCGCATCATCATGGAATTCATTAACAAAGACATTGGGAACCTCCAAACACTTGACCCAACCCAGTTCGGCTTTGTTAAGGGCAGATCATGCCTACTAAACCTGGTGGACTTCTTCGAGACAGTCACCAAGGCCATAGATGAGGGGAAGGTAGTTCACACAGCCTACCTTGACCTCGCCAAGGCCATTGACACCCTTCCCCACTCAGGAATTATAGAAAAACTCACCAGCCTGAACATAAACACCTATGTCACAAGATGGGTTGCCAAGTGGCTTACAGACAGAACTCACATGGTAAGAATAGCGGGCTCCAGGTCCGACTCTAAACCAGTCACAAGTGGTGTCCCACAAGGCTTGGTCCTGGGACCCCTACTGTTCGGCATATACTTCTCAGAAGTACAGGCAAACACAGGAGGATTATGGCTAACCAAGTTCACTGATGACTGCAAACTGGGAGCCATAATTGACTCTCCGGCTGACACGGACATTCTCCAAAAGGACCTTACTGAGACGGACACCTGGTGTCAAAGTCATCGTCTCAAAGCTAAATGCCAAAAAATGCATAGTCATCCCGTTTGGGAAAAACGAAACACCCATGAATTACCACATAGGTGGCAGCCCCCTTAATACAGAAGAGGTAATAAGAGATCTGGGGACCCAGGCAGATAGTAATCTCTCCTTTGACAATCATATTGCCAAAGTAGTTAGGAAATCCTTCTATGTAGCCCATCTAATTACTAAAGGGTTTGCATCTAGAAATAAAGAGGTTATAGTGCCCCTCTACTCATCACTCATCAGAACCATCATAGAGTACAATGCCCCATTTGGGATGTACCTCACAAGACACTTCCAACAGCTGAAAAGACCACAAAAGTACCTCACCAAGAGGATTACTGGCCTCAAACATATGTCCTATGCAGCCCGACTAGAAAAACTCCAGCTGTACTAAGTGGCATATTGCTTACTCAAAGGTGATCTCTGCCTGACTTACAAAGCCATGTCCAACTCAGAATTGATGGACATGTTCCACCTAAAGAAATCCAAGTCACTGCGAGCCACTTGCTCTAGTGAGCTAAACCTCGCCACAGCAATCAATAGAACATGCTGGAGGGATAGGTTCCTGTCACAGAGACTTCCCATGCTTTGGAACAAAATTCCTAACTACATTAGGCAGAGCCCCTCACTAACACTCTTCAAGAGAAACCTTGACAAGTGGATGGGTAACAGAAAATACACCCCTGGGATCACTTCATTGGATCTGCTTGACAGAGGATCAGTTAATTAATCAATGGGGCGGCGAAAGGTGACACACCCTGGCTAGGCTTATAAATGCCCTCGGGCAGATAGCCTAGTACCTACCTATGAACCTATGATCCTATGATCATCCCATTATGTCGCTTTAATGCTAAATTCGCCTTAAACAGAACTTCTATAACTAGCTTATTGAACACCTTTTTTCTCACCAGTGCTTTCATAAGTGCAGCTAGCACATATTCTTCAACTCTCTAAGTTCATGCATGTTACCATGTGGAGATCAGGCTAGGCAAGCTCCATTGCAATAATATGCCATCAATTTAAATTGTAGCCAGAACTGTGCATTTACTTCTGAGGACTGTGCTCCATTTTTCTGAAAATCTCTTAGTGCTGTATCACTAATCTGTGTATTAACTACTGTGACCTTATTCTTGGTTTAAAGTTATCAGTGACCTGAACTCCTGCCACAGCCACTTTCTTTGATTTCCTGAACTTTATGTTTGGCTTCTAGCCTTAATCTGTTGTTTCTGCACTCTGAGTGGCTCCAGACAGTGTTTTTTACTTTGGAAATCTTTGGTCTTATCTCTAGTGGCAGCAGAGAGAGACCAGGCCACTTCTGAGCTGAGATAAACTGTTTGAAACCTCTAAGTGTCAGCTTGCTATTGCCCAGAAGGTTAGTTTGTTTGTTTTAGCTTTGTTTCTGCCTGTATAAAGTTGTCACATTTGCACAACACTACTCTTCGTGCAGCAGTGGTTAGCAGTGCCTTGTATTGATGCAAACACCTTGAATTGAAATTTTTCATATACAATTACCTCTTTAATTTTCCAAATTCCTAGCTGCATACTATGCACCTAGTCTGCACACTGAACAGTTAGTTTGTGCACTGAGCAGCTAGTTTGTGAGAAGCATTCATCCTTCAAGCTTGCCCTGAGCAGTTTTTGGCAGTCTTGTTAGTAATCTACACTCCTACAGCAACAAAGCTGGTGAGCTGTGAACATACCTTGCGCTATCCCCCATATAAGCAACTAGAATCCCAAGCACTTCCCTGCTATCTTTGCATCTAGCCTGGTGGACATGGACATCCTAAGGCAATGCAGCAATTGTGTCATGTACACTGACAAGCATCGAATCCTCAAATATACAAATAAGGTGTGCAAGTGATGTAGTTATACAATGTCACTGTAGGCAAGGTTCTGGCCTACAAACACCTACACTGCTAAACAGTAGCTAAACAATAGCACACACACAACACTCACCTCACAGTCTTCAGAACAGTCACATTGACCCATTTCTGCTGAGGCTTTTGAATGTAATCTCCACAAACCAGAAAGATCACCTAGACACTGCACACACAAAATAAGTTTTCAGCAACCTCAAATGCATGCCACAAAACAACACCCCACAAGAAACATACCTCTGAGCCCATAAGGCATACCACTACACATCCTGATATTCTGGTTATTGGAGACTCCATAGTGAGACAAACAGATGTCTTACTCACCAGACTAAGCAACGACAGAGTCGTGGTTAGGTACCTATCCAGGTTCAGGATCCATCATATGACTCGTCCACTGAAGTCACTTAAGCAGAAGTACAAGTCTAACTCAGTCATAATTGCTTCTCAGCCTTTTGACTAAGATCAAGTGTAGTCCATGTGGGTGTTAATGATATGAGACATACTTCCCTGGACTATATGAAGAGAGACATGACTGACCTCTTGGAATATGTGTCCCAGGTTGGTATTGGTATGAACCTATCCTTGAGCAGCATTCTACCTTATTCTAGGATGATACCACAACACAAACAGAAAATAATTGACTTCAGCAATTGGCTTAAAATATGGTGTCATTCAAAGATGGTACAATATTTGTTTCTCAGCCTCTCAGGACATGGTTGACAGACCAACCTGCTTTGCCAGCTATGATCTGCATCTGTCCCCTCTGGGATTTTGAATATTGGCTAAAACCTTTTCCATCCCATACTGCTTTTTTCAGGCATTGACAGCTAGATAAAACTTCTGACCTAGTTGGTACTAAACCAGGAAAACCTGAAAGTATTACTTCTTAATGACAGGAGTCTGAACCAGAACTCCACTCCCTGCAGGCTCCACTCTCTTCATGTATATAGACATGTGTGCAGTCATTAAGACATGATGTAGAATCTCAGAGAGTACTCCTGCAGTGCACGGCTACAATGCCTTCCACTCATTTAGACCAGTTACTGCATAGGAAGGGACAAAAGGTGCAGGTGACTCTATATACACTAAAAATAAACACACCTCAAGGTTAGTCCATCAGCATGACAGATTTGAACTTCACCATGTCCAAATCATTATAAATAAGGTTCCATACTATATCCATTCAAACTATAGCTCCCTCTCAATGGCCCAGGAAAACCACAACACTTTATTAAATGCACTCTATGCACTCACCATTCAATCCAACACAATATTCACAGGTGACTTCATCTACCCCAATATAAACTAGGAATTATAAATGACCCCCAACATACAGGCCCAGAGATTCCTGGACTTCAAAAATGCCATGACAGAATGCTGAATCCCCCAGTATAATGTATTCACTAGTCAGGTCAGACCATAAAGCTGTCTACTTTGAGGTAAATATAAAACCAGGTACATCTGGAAACCCTAAAAAATTTAAAAATTACTCCAAGGCAAACTTCCCAGTAATAAGTGACACCCTAAATATATTTCAAACCTGCGCAACCCTGGGAATAATGCTGCCTATGCAGAAATGTTTCACAGAAACCCATTGTAATCAAATCAAAAGCTCAACAGAAATGGTTGTACCTACCTGAAATAAGTGCAGAGTGGTGGCAAAAAAAAAAAAAAAACAATAAAAAAACAAGCTGTCCAGGTAGAATTCCACCATTAATAGGCTATACAGCAAAATGAAGAAACTCATGGCAAAAACTCAGAGGATCAATACCCAGCAGGATAAAAGCTTCCTCATCAGCCTAAATAATTAACTCTGGAGGTTAATAAAGTCCACAAAACCCAAATTTGAGGGAAAATAGCCACCTAGATCAAGGACAACCACAAGGCTTTGTTTAAAATCTCAAGGGCAATATACAACAATTTACTGAATTAGTTGTAAATGGCGCTACCCATGTGGAACAAGAGGATATAACTAAAATTCTGGCTTACAATATGGCTCAAAATTTACCCCCCCAATATTCCTCAGGAAGTTCTGACATCCATCTCATCCTCAACCATCAGTAGAAAGCAGGTCCCCAAGGCACTCACCAAGGCCAAGAACACTGCATAAATTGGTCCTGATAATATCTCAAAAATCCTTCCTTAATGGTATGGAACATGAAGCATTTGTCCCATTAGAATCTCTATTTAACTGCAGCCTCCAAATGAGCTTTGTACCCAATGAATGGAGGACTGCAACATTTATATTACTGCAAAAGAGTGGCCTATCCAAAGATCTGGGAGTCTACTGACCCATTAGCTTGACGAGCCTGCTGTGCAAGGCTATGGAGAGGATAATCATGGGTATCATAAAGGATGACATAGTCTGTGTTTGTCAAGGGCAGGTCTTGCCTGAGAAACGTGGTGGACATTTTTGAGAAGGTTACCAAACAGTACATGAGTGCAAATCGTCTACCACAATCTGGAAAATGCATCTGACAATATTCTACTCAGGCATTGTTAGCAAGCTCTGTAAATTAGATATTAATTCATAAATCACTCACAGCCAGCAGGCTCACTGAGAGGACCCAAGAATTTAGAATAGGGGAATCTACCTCCACAAAAAGGCTAGTTACTATTGGGGTCCTCCAGGGCTCAGTACATGGGCCACTGCTGTTTAGCATCTACTTCTCTGAAGTCAAGACTACTGCCAAGGGTCTCTTGCTAACAAAGAACCAACAAGAAGGAATCCACCAAAAGTAGTTTATTAAAAGCTCTCTGATGTCTCCTTCTTGTTGGTTCTTCGTTTGACTTGGTTTCCAGTTGTTTCATTTGTCTCTAGCTAACAAGTTTGCAGATGATTGCAAATTGGGAGCAGTCATCTATTCCTTCCAAAATACTAATTTCTCCCAAGAGGACCTGTGTTATACTAATAACTGGTGCCCAAGTCATGACATAAAACACATTGCTAAGAAGTGTGTCACAGTATCATTCAGCAAGATGGCCACCCCTAAAAACTACCACATTGACAATACACCACTGAGAGTAGACCCTGTATTCAGGGACTTGGGAACACATAGAGAGAGATTTGGCATTTGACTAATATATTTCTACTGTAGTGAGGAAATAATTCCATGTTGCAAAACTTATAAGTAAAGTCATCTCTATGAACATTTCCTTCTTTTAGCATCTAGCTGTAGCATTCAGTCTACATATCCACTAAAGATATAAAAAAGCCAACATTTTTCACACATGACCCAACAGTTATATCCTTAGTACCCCGTTCCTAAAGAATACTTATTACTTATTTGATGAGGTATTTCCATGTAAAAGACTTAAAGCTTTCTGCTTCTCTGGTGTAAGTAAAGGCACTTGGTCGACTTTTTTTTTTTAATACAGCCAGTATACACCATTATGACAGTACTCCTTACCAGTGTGCCTCAACTGCATAAGCCATTTACAGGTACAGGATATAATACCAGCTAGGCTTTCTTTGCTTTACCCCATTTCTTTTCCCCCCTTCTCCTCTCTTAGCAGCACCCCGGGAACAGAAGACAAGCTTATTAAATCCCTGAAACCTAAATACTGATGACACCACATGACACTGCATTAACATTTAACATTCTTTGAATACTGCTATCTGCTGGCACTTTTGAAGGACATGGCAGGGCCATTAAGGCTACTCTTTTTGACAATGTTGCTGAAATAATCAGCGATAGCCTTAAAGAAGAAACATCAGCATGGACAAATGTCCAGTGTAAAACTGGATCCTCAGCATGTTCACTTTCAGAGTGCTGACAAGATCCAGTGAAGCAATGACTAATATCCTGAAAAGCGATGTTCCAGGAGTGATAGAAGTAAAAGCATTCACACTAGAGTGATTGTTTATACTGCAGAAGTGAGGAGGAAAAGTAGCTACTCAGGCACTCACAAAGTGCAGGATATCAGTATGCTGATGAGGACATGGCTGGATCACTGGAAAACACTTTCTCCAAATCCAAACAGCAGACGAATGTGACTGTAATACTGACTTGATGAACAAGATATCTTATGAAAAGAAATACATAGCAGCAACATGCTGAATGATGTGTTGTTTCTGCTACATGTTGAGGCAGACTCGTACTGCACCGCAGTGTACTCAGAATGGCTGTTAAAAATATTCCAGTAGAAGTAACAATGTAATACGGTGCTGCTGGGAGAATCAACCATCCACTGTAACATGAGGAGATAGAACAAAAGCAACACAGCATGAAGCCATTTCAATATGGAGATAGACATCACATAGCTACAACTATGGAACAGGTCAGTGATGTACTGTGGTATAGGTGGAAATAATTATAGCAATTTAACAGTCATACTGAATCATACTGTGACATGTAGAGAAAGATTATAGTAAGAAATGAAAATACAGTTCCCAATTCCTTCAATTTCTACTGCCCAAGTGATTGTTTTCAAATCTGACCATAAATATACTCTGCCCTTGCAATGCCTTTACCAGCTTCCATATAACAAGTATTAATCTGAATATGATAATTCATAATTTAACAAATTATAGTTTACTCTATTAGTATGACAAATTGTGGTTAAGTGAAATTAAAATATCAAGAAATCTTTTCAGAAGATCATAAACTTTACTTACAGAGCTGTGTAAGTAGTAATTACATAAGTGTTTAATTGCGCTTTTTTTTCGAAATGTAAACACATAGCTTTTTCACAGAAAATAACGTGAGCTTAAATAATAATGTGGCAGGAAACACACATTAATAATGTACTTGTGAAAGCCGCAACACATTGATAAAGCACTGTACATGTACAAAAGTATACTGTAGTTTAATTATACGATATTTATTGATCACAGTATTTTTACTTTACATATTTTGTCAGTTACTTAAAAAAAATCTTGACATTATTCTTAGATCTAGCCACTACATGTTGCATTCTCTTCTTTCTAGTTTAATAAAAATATCAAACATACCATACCTAGCTTAAGGGCATGGATTGCACTGACATATTTCGGACCAAGGAATGAATAAGAATCGATATGGTCTGGTGTCCTCACTAAACGAAAGGCAGAGTCTTTATAAATGAGGTCTTTTCCATGAGGGGACTCAAAAAGCTTAAACTTTTCTTTAGATGTTCTTCCAAATTTACTCTGATAAAAAAAAAGTTTATCATTAGTGTTTCAATTTAAACCCAGAACAAAGATAAAAATAAGAAATATTTTGCAAAGGCCTCCCTACAAACAGATCAATATTCTGGCAATTTCTAAAGGTTGTGGAGATTAACTAGACAACTAAAAGTAAGTCACTGTATCTATGAGAAAGGGAAAAGATAACAGTGCTGGCAAAATTGCAAACAGCCATTTAAAGTATTCCCTAAAAGAGTACCTGACTGCACTGCCAATGACCTGTGAGTGGCTAGTGACTTAGATCCTTGACAGTTTGGTCCTGTGGGGGGACTCAGCAGACTCCTAGGAGAGGGGAGTGTGTAGGGTTTTGCCATAGCTGGACACTTTCTGATAGACATAGGTGATGCCATGACTACATGCATCTGGTTTTGTTCAACAGCAGGAGGGTAAATTGGAGCAGTCTCTGTCACATGCATGGGTCTGTGTGACTTTGTGTATATGTGTGTGTGTGTGTGTGTGTGTGTGTGTGTGTGTGTGTGTGTGTGTGTGCGTGTGTGTGTGTGTGTATGCAAGGCGCATAGCCCCAACTGTCCAGATTTTTGGTCTCATATTTTTGGTCTGTTATTCATAAAATGTGTGGTTTTCTGGAAAATTACTTAAGATCGAAGTCACTAAATAAGAAGTTATGCTTTCACAAATGCTGTTATTCTAGCAATTTTCTAAGTTTAGAAGAGCAATACTTAAACTCTGCCCCTATTTTAGGGCCTTTGTTCCCTCATTATTTTAGGCTTTGTCTGAATTTCGTACACTAAAAGTTTTAGAGGTATGGACGTGCATGAGACATTCTTGTCCACTCCATCCTTAGTTAGCAGTGTTCACTTCCCATCGGGGATTCAATCTCCTAGCAAAAAAAAAAACAGAAACTAATATCTGCAGTTGCAAAAGTGACATGTCCTTTTCTAACTCCGTGACAGTTGTTTAGGAAAAGGGCAGGATTGATGCACAGACAGGGGATGCAAGGACTAAAGAAATAACATTTCATATTCCTATCTGAGTTAATTCCCTGCTAATGATCTATGGGAAAAGGAGTATATTGCAAAATGATGTGTAATATACCATATCTGTATTCACTGCAGAGATGTACCTCTGCCATATTAATGGGGTCAGTTATGGAAAAATTATTTATCATGACTTACTAAAGTACTCTTCACTAGCTTTTGAATGGGAGAATACATGTTCCCACTTAATTTGCCTCAGAATTAATAATATTTACATCAAAAGCATGTATAGGTGGCTAACATAAAATACAAAATACTTGTTGCACATCTGTAATGATATAAAATAGACATGGGGACTTTTATATTTTGAAGGACAAATACATCCATGAAATGCCCTTAGCCAGCTTTAATGTAACATATTAAACTGTATGGTTATCAGTACATCACAAAAGAATGAAAAACCTCCATAAATTTGATTGTATACCACTTTTTTGCACAATTATAACTAGTATCTCAAAAATGGCATGAGACTCCTCCATACACTAAGTATAGCCATCATATGTGATATACTCATTTCTGTTTTTTATTAATTTCAGCTGGGTAAACCAATTAAGCACAAGTACTTCTTTTCAATAATAACCCAATATTGCTTTTTCTGTTAAGTGTCTTACTTTCTCAAGATCACACAACATTCAAGTGGATGTCAAAATAATTAAACCCAGTGTTTCAGGATACAGCACATTAACAGTTTGTAGATTGCCCTCTATGCTATATTGAAATAAAACACTTGGTAGAAAAATTCACTTTATATAACAGAGCAAAGCTTTCGGGTAGAACCCTTTGTCAATACTAATACATAGACATCACATTATCACAGTTTAAATACAGGTCAACAGTCACATGACTAGCAGCCCAATATAGTCATGTGACAGCATTAGATAATTAATACAAAAATATAAAAATGTAAGACTATAAATCATAATACAATAATTAAAATGCAATAGTATTCTAAACTATAAAACATTAGCACCTTCCAAACAATATTAAAACCATATTTCATAGTTTAGTATGCTTTATTTTAACCAATATTGTTTGGAAGGTGCTAATGTTTTATAGTTTAGAATACTATTGCATTTTAATTATTGTATTATGAGTTCTACCCGAAAGCTTTGCTCTGTTATATAAAGTGGATTTTTCTACCAAGTGTTTTATTTCTTTCTTGTGTTCTGCAGTTAGTGATCCTCTATGCTATATTACCAGTTCTTAATTTGCAAATGCAAGCCACAGTGTTACCACATCACAGCATTATATTTTTTTAATCAAGACAATGTAACCAACAAATATTTATTGTTCATGTTATGCTTGCAACTTGAACATTGAATGATGTTTTAGCTTCCACAACATATTTACTAGCACACAGTTCTGGCAGTATTTTTGAAAAAAAAAGTATATTATATTTCTAACATATGACATTCTATCATCCTCTGTCTCACTGTTTTCAGTTGAGAGAATGACAGAGAGAAAACATTACCTGTTGAATTTGAATACAGCCAGTACACTGTGACAAAAGTATAATTTGATTAAAACTGGATTCACTAAAGTGACCAGATAATGATATAGTTTCTTTTACCAGGTACATTCTTTCATACTGTGTTTTTAGTCATATGACAGAGGCTGACAGGTGCAGTTCACTGATGTACTATCTTGTAGTTTCTTGCATCAGCATGTCTGTGTTTAAGAATTAAAACAAGATATGCTGCAAAATAACAACTATAATGCCAAAATAAAGACACAGAATATTAAGGTTGCAGTGTCAAAGGTTAGTTCATAAAACACCACCACAGTAACAAAGTACAATTGTGTAAGTAAACGTACCATAACAGTAGATGTTCAAATGATCACTGCTGAAGTAGCTTTAGATATATGGGTTATATCCTACATAGGATATAACAGCCAATCAGCTTACACAGCTTCAGGGCACTTTCTACATGCCAAAACCATCAGCTTGAGCTTTGCTGAATAAAAAGACAGGTTTGGGTGCCAAGCCCTTCACAGCTTTCATGCTAACAGGGAGACAGGGAGGCTGAGACCTGAAAGGACAATGCTAAGGATAAAACATGTCCATATGCTACCATAAACAACACAACCAAAAAAAAAAAAAAAAAAAAAAACAAGAAAGATGGAGTGAGGGAGAGGCTACTGCAGCACTGGTCATTCAAACATCTATTGTTATGGTAGATTTAGTTACACAACTGTACTATGTTCATCATATTGATCACTGATGTAGTAGCCGTAGCTATATGGTAGCTGTGAGAGATGGAAATGGAAGCAGAAGAGTCCATGAGCCTCTAAAGAATAGTCTAAACCTAGAGAAGGAATCAAGTTTGTAGTGCTTTGTAAAAGTGTATACAGAGGACCAAGTTGCAACTTCTAGAATACTTCTGGAGTCCAACCCTTTTCGAAATGCATAGATGAAGCCAAGGCCCTGGTAGAGTGGGTCTTGTCCCTGGCTGGAATAATTTTGTTGTGATGAGTATAATAAAAGGTAAAAAGCCTTAGACAACCATTTGGAAATAGTCTGTTTTGATACAGGTTGTCCCTTCTTCTTACCTTTACAAGAAAAGAACAGCTGAGACAAAGAACTAAAAGATTTAATCTGTCAAGATAGTGGCTGAGTTATCTGTGAACATCCAAGCTATGAGCATCCTTTTCCTTCATTTGCTAGGTTCAGGAAAGAAAACAGGGAGATGGATAGTCTGGCCTAAAGTAAAGTTGGATAGCACTTTAGGAGTAAAAGAAGGATTAGTACTCAAGGAAACCCTATCTCTGTGTAAAATGAGATATAGTTGATGCACCATAACAGCTTACAACTCAAATGCCTTTCTTGCAGAGGTCAGAGAAATTAGTAAAACTATTTGCCATTTTAAGAACCTCAAGTCAGCCAATGTAGGTAGCTCAAATGGAGCAAGTGCTCACATCTCTAACACAAAATTAAGATCTCAAGTAGGGGCCACTGTTTTTTTAAGGACTCTTATGCAAAACCCCTTTCAAAAACATTTTGACAAGACAATGCTTTGAAAGAGGAGGAATCACGGGCAGACATGTGGAAATGGCTTATAAACTTAACCTTGATGGAGGAGAAAAAAGGCCATAGGATAGTAACTTGAACAAATATTGCAAAACCAGAGAACTGCTAAACCCAAATGGGTGCTGGTAATGTTTTTGGTACCAACTAGAAAACCTTTTTATTTACTAATATAAGATTTTCAAGCAGCCGACCTTCTTGCCTTCATTAGTACTTGGTACACATCCTCAGTAAACAGACAGTCAATTGAAATTGACTGTGGTTGGGGGTGTATCAAATACCCCTGTGTTGTGTGAGTAGATCCAGTCAATGAGAAGGTTTATGGTAATTGCCCCTGCCCATTTCCAAAAGAAGGAAGAACCACAGCTGCATGAGCCAGAAAGGAGTCACCACAATGAGCATGAGGGATTCCTTCTAAATCTTCAGAAGTAATCTGGATATCAGTGAAAAGGGTGGAAAAATATGCAAGAGCAGAAGCTTGCCAGATGATTGTTCAGCAGGGGTAAATAAGTCTTTTTGAGGAATACCCCACAGAAGAATCAAATGCTGGAAGACCCCTTGATCTAGTTTCCATTTGTGAGGGGTGGCCCTTGTCCTGCTCAGCTTCTTTGCCACACAATTTTCCTCTGACAGAAATGTAGGATGTCTGTAGAGTGAGACTGTGGTATAAAACTATATCCTAAGCTAAAATGGCTAGTCTGCAAAGGGGGTATAATCTGATTCCTCCTTGCTGGTTGATACAGGAGAGTTCAGTACCTTATTCAGGGCAAGTATCTCTTTTATATTTATGTGCTTGTTTCTGTCCTTGATGTCTCACACATATTTCACTTTTATCCCACCTGAAACTTCTCCCCATGCAAAGTCTGAGGTGTCTGTGGTGACTGACTGCTTTGGAATAGGGTGTGGGAATGCGAGACCTGGATTTAAGGATATTTGCTGTCTTTCCCAAGTGATTTCTTTTCTGACAAACTCCAGCAATGGGATTTGAAAAGATAAAGTTTGTTGGTGCTGGCACCACAGAGTCTTCAGATATCATTACATTGTTCTCATGTAGAGTCTTGTCAGGGGTATCATGAGAATCATAAATGCCATGAGACCCAAAATCCTGAGGTATTCCCTCGCAGTGAATGAAGTCTGACTGGAAAATCTTAGAAACAGATCTAGATGTATATCTATTTTTTTTCCTGTGGAAGAAAATCTTTTGAATTGAGGTGTCTAGCCCCAAGAACACAATCCTGTGTGAAGAAGTCAATGAAGACTTATGAATGTTCTCTTGGAATCCCAGCTTGTGTAAGAGATCTCTCAATAAAGTGAGAGATTCCAGACACTGTGAAAAAGACTCTGCAAAGATAAGTAAGTTAACTAAGTATGAAAAAATGTGGATACCATGCAGCCTGCAATGAGCTATAACTGAAGATAGACACTTTGTGAGCAGTCTTGATGCAGTGGATAGTCCATAGGGTAAGCCAGATAACTACTAATGTGATCTAGACATACAAAAGCTTAAGAAAAGCAAGTCTGGATGACTAGGGATGTGATGATAAGAATCTTTTAAATATAGTGTTATTAGGAAATTAGAATGAGGAAGAGGAGGCAGAAGGTTGTGAAGTGACATCATTTTAAATCTGGGCATGATCACAAACAGGTTTAGGAGATAAAAGCATCCTTGAATAATCCCCCCAACCCCTGGGATGGAGGAAATGGTTCTATCACATCCTGGGATAGCATGTGATGCAAGAAAGGTGGAAATAAAAATGTCTGTTCTGGTGGATGAGGGATTACCCCATGGAAAGGAAGAATTTCCTCCCACAGCCATCTGTAACCTTCATTAATGATCTTCAGAACCCATTTGTTTTAAGCTGTTACCAATGAGAAAAGTGGAGATGCAGACTTTCTGGAAGAGAAATGGGGCTGCCAGAGTGAGAGGAGGGACAAGGTCCCATTAAATAGTCATTCTGACTTCTTGGACTGTCCTTGGTTTTAAGAGATTCCAGATTTCTTTTTGGAACTTTCTTTCCAATTCTTTTTAAATGTCTGTTTACCTGCATTTTCTTGAGACTGCTTATTATTATTTTTTTTATTTATTGATTTGCAAAAATGGAATGAGGTGTTAGAGAATCCCTTAGAAATTTTTGAAAACAAGGGCTGAGATTCTCTGTATCAACATACCCCTTTCATCACACCTTTTCATTACCTCTGCAGCAGAGGGGCCAGAAACTTATTCTCTTTCCAAAGCAGATCTAAAAAATCTAATTATAACATCATCTGGGAGGTTCTGAGAATGCAGCAGCCAGGCAAATCTCCTCAGAACAGTTCTGGTGGCCATAGCCCTGTATACACACACTATAAACAATGATTAGTGACTTGTTCAATAGAAGTAACTGAACTATTCAAAACAGACTTTTTTCCTTATGAAAAGAAACTGAAGACAAAGCATTCCTCATACTTTCAGAATTAGTCAGATTAAATTTTAACATATGAGCCTGACAATTCATATTTCTCAAAATCAAAGTTGCAAAAGCATGTGTTTTTTCCCCATACTTATCGATAATCTTCTCATCCATAGCAGAAAGAGTAGGATCAGAATAACTTAAATGTTTAGCAGCAATGGGATCAACCAAATCTACAGCTACTGGGTCCAGTTTGGGAAGAGTGTATAAAAACATAAAAGACTGAGGAACTATGTACATCCTATCTGCCTTTTTAGGGACAGCTATCTGGCTACCAGGAAAATTGGAGACAGTAGCACACACATCCTCCAAACTTACAGAACTGGTAGAATGGGTGAAAATTCTGGAAATTCCTTCTGTAACAGTTCACTGTATTTTCTGGGGGATTGAGAAACGTCTTTGTTCTCCTACTGAAAACACTGACACATTCTGGAAATATTCTCAGAGAAAGAGAACCCCCTAACAGGGAGAATCAGAAACTGAGATCTCCTTTGAATCTGAATCAGAAATCTGAGAAGCAAACCCCTGTATCTGCCCCTTCATCTTCCTGTCCAGATTCAGGATCTGGAATCTCTTCAGGAAAAGAGGTATCCCTGTTTCTTTTACCAGAAACTACTTTATAAAAAGGATCAATGGCCCAAATCAAACCCTGATCCAGACCCATTGTTTAAGGAAATTTGAGGAAGAGTAGCTACATGTTTAGTTTCCTTTTTTTTAGACAGGAAATATGGAGCAACAGTGTTATAAATGGCAGCAGCAGCAGCTTCCCCTGAGATGGGCACTACATTCTGACAAACCAGGGAAGCCTTCCCTGTTCCCTTTCACAGGACCAATAAGAATAGTTCTCCCTTGTCCACTGAGGGGACCCCAACAGCCATAGAGGACCACAGTGGCTGCAGATGCTACACCAGAGGGATCAAAGGTAAAAGATGAGTGGTCTGAAGTGCAACTAATGGCCACAGTAGTCACCCACCTGTGGCTGAGGCACATTGCTAGCCTGCTCTGGTGGCAAATGCTGTTTGCTTAACTTTTTCTTTTTGTGGCTGGAGAAGGACTGACTGTGTGACCAACATTTGTTCCATGGTCAAACCAAAAATGGTGCCTGTTTCTAATGGAAAACAAACTGCAAAGGCCAGTAAAACTTATGATTTTAAAAGTCACTTTTTTACATATAAACACAGTAGAAAACACTTTTAAACAACTTGCCAGCCCTAAAACTAAAATAAACGCAATTTCTCCACATAAAAAATGGTGTGCAATTACCTTAAGCAGCTTTTAAACTGACAGAAAAAAAGAGAACTTACATATAAAAGTACAATATAGTCTAATGACAGTCCTTTAAAACACAAATTCCTAGCTTTAACCAGAGAATGGTGGAGACCGTAAATACTGATAACTCCAAATAGAAAAAAACGGTCTAGGCACACTGAGAAAGGCTGTAGATTAATTTATTATAATAAAATTCAATGCACATGTGCTTTCACCCTGCCAAATGCTAAGGCTTTTTCAAGTGAAAAAGCCCAGCATTTGGCAGGGTGAAAGTATTTATGCATTGAATTTTATTATAATAAATTAATCGACAGCCTTTCTCAGTGTGCCTAGACCATTCTTTTTTCTATTTGAAATTCCTAGCTTTAAAATAACTTTCCTGAGCAGGAAAGTGTTATTCAACAAACAACTTTTTTCCCCCAAAGGGAACTTAAATTGCCCAACAAAGGAACAGGAAAAACAGACCATCAATCCTTGAAAGCCTCAGAGGAGAGTACTCTTTGGTGGCAGGAAAGCTCTGGAGGATTTGGTGCCCAAATCTGTCTTTTTAGTTATCTCAGCTTGTGCTGAGTGATTGTTTGGGTGTATGGAAAGTGCCCTGATGCTCTGGAACCTGGATGGCTGTTATATCCTATGCAGGATATAATCCATATAGCTAAGGCTACTGCAGCTGTGATCAATATGACGAACATCATAATAATTAAGTCAGTGGCATCAAAACTCAAACTCATTGTAAAAGAAGTTGGCTTCACTATCAATGCACACAGTACATAAAAAAATAAACATTAATTTAGCAGAAAGTAGCATCCCCACATTCCTCATGTAGGAAACCTTATCTCCCTGCAATAATAGGTTTTATCAGGGAAAGTAAAAATGTTTATCCTTGACACTTTTGCAACTTTTCTAGGGAATGGACATTCTGATATTTAGGGATTTGTCAGACCTGACAGAATAATACAAAGAAGGTATAGGAAGTATTACCAGATTAATAATAACCAAGGAATGGTAAACCAAATATGAAAAAGGGAGATCCCATCCTAATAAAATTTATGATATTGATGGAATTTAAAACAGTGGAGTTAATTAAGAATCATTCAGAATACCATTAATTAAGTAAACATCAAATATACAGGCACCTACCTGAGCTTTATCTATAAAGGTCCAGACTCTGTCCATGAGGGGTTTGTCGTCGCGGGTTACAACTGCATGAGCAGGGATTCGTGCTATGTGACATTGAGGATAGTCTTTAATAGCCATTGTTCTGCCATCTGCACAAAGTAGCTTATAATGCTCTTGTTCAGCCTCTGTGGGGAACCACAAATACACACATTTATTTGCTAAAAATATTATATTATTTGAAGAGCGAGAGGTTTCAATTTCAGAACCAATTTCAACCACACATTTTGTAATGTCCTGTCATCAAAAAGAATGATCTGCATATTTCCATAAAGAACCATTTCAATGACATAAAAAACAGAAATAATATAAATATTGCATGGTAGCCCTTCATTTTCAAAGTTTCTTGCACTCAGAACATTTTCCTTCCTAGGGGAACCCTTAGACATACAGTAACTTACTAATGATTCATTGCTCAACACGTATACAGACTATCTCCGCTGTAACGACCTTATATCCTGCACCTGAACTACTTACAAAATTAAATTTAGTAATGAATGACATTTAAATTCTCCCATTCAGTATTTACCTTGTCCCACAACATTGTCCATCTCCATTATATGATTTAAATACTTATGCCACATGGTTTTAGAAAGAGTCCCAGTACTTTAACAATTACATGGCAGTTGATATAATTTTATGTCTCGCCATCCATTTTCAGATAGTGCACCTTATCCTTTACAGGGTCACAGGGAAGTAGGCCTCTCCAGGAAGTCAGTGGGCACAAAGCATTGAAGCTCTCTCTAGACAGGGTGCTGACTGATCACAGAACACATATTCCCACTAATTCATACACAATATGCACACATAAGGGCAATTTACAGAATGCCAGTTCACCTACTGTATGTCTGTGGGAGGAAGTCAGCAAATACAGAGAAATCCCACATGGACATAGACAGGACAAGCAGACTCTGATGAGAAGGCACCATAATCAGGAACTGAACCGGAGAGCCTCTTGTTGTGAGGCAGCAATGCTGCTTACTGCACTGCTCTTCCACCCATACAATTTATACAAACATGCATTATAATGACTTTATTGTAGGGTTATTTATCACTCATAAAATGGTACTGGAATGTGTCCTTTAACTTAATTTACTTTGCTTTGGAGATAGTGGCTTAAAATGGATAGAAAACTGCCGAAGTAATAGAAATTTAAGGTCTGATCCAGTAATCAGTTTTCCAGTCCAGGAACTTTCATGACAGGTGTTACCTAAGGGTCAGTACTGGAGCCATGACTGTTTTTTCTCTTTATAAATGATCCTAATGGCACTCTCTCCTCCTCCTCTTATGTCTTGTCTCTGTTAATGATATCCTTATCCTGAAATAAGTCCCTATACTAAAATAGAGAGTAGAACAGCTAGGGTGATATTTTAATCTGCTTTTGAACTGGGTCAGCAAAACAAACTTTCAATAAACACTAATACAACTATCTACATACTATTTAGGAACAGTAAAACTGTAAAACCTACTGACAAAATTAAATTACTGGACCCGTTGAGAAATCCAACTGAAACGTTCCCAAAATCCAAGTTTTGGAGCTATGGATAGATCCTTCCCTCTCCTTCAAATGGCATGCATAGCTAATGGTTGACAAGGCAGTGGCACAATTAAAATTCAGGTACAGTATCTAACCAGATTTTAGATCTAGAGCAAGGAATGTCCTCGTAGCTCAGCCAGACTTTACCAATAACAGCTCCTTTCTGTAGCCAAAATGCTAAACTCATTGTAACTACCATTAACAAAATCTGTAGGTTCTCAGCACTTGCCCCTAACACTGAGAACCACCAGTAGCTTATCATGCAAAAGAGCAACTGGCTGCCATTTACTGCCTTCCTTTAAACCAAAATAAACTTTCACATGTGTTGAAAAACCCTGTCAGTAGTGGAGTTCCCTATTGAGCAGGTAATCCTGATACCACATCAAAAAAATTATGCTGCTTCCACACATTGATGCAGCCAAACTTCCCCCAATGGGAACTTGCAGAGCACGAGATCCCTTCATTGCCATGTTATAATAATGAGCCTAGTTTTGCCATCAGATGTAATGACTATGAAATCTTTAAGAATCATAAGCATGATGGAGGGGCACAGTGCAGCAGAGAAAACCTATTTAATAAGATATACAGAGCATACCTTACTATGTAGCTTTCCCTGCTGTGCTCTAAGGTGCTGCAATATAATACACCACAGCAGCTGTTCGGCTGCAGATGGATTCAGGGATTAACTGAGCACAGATGCGTTTTGTGCATCAGTATGTACTATGGTGTTTCTGTGCACAATTCATGATGATTAAGGGTGCTTTGTACACCACTGTTAAGTACTGCAATCCATGTCTATGAATTACAGTCGCGAAGACAGGCATAATAAACATAGCATGCAGAGTTATTGTATACCTCTGTGCTGTTTGCTTATTAATACAAAGGCCTCATTTTGTTCATGGTTTTATCGGTTGCTTGGACGTAGATGTTCTACACATGTACCTTTGGTTAAAACTTTGCATTTTGGTGTTTTGGATTATGTTAGGTGAGCTACTGTTGCTATACTCAGGTTTTGAAGCTGCATTCTCTTATTTTACAAGTGTGGTGTAATTGCATCAGTGAGAAGTGATGGTTGAGTTAATCATTGTGCAACAGAGGGACATCCTATGACGGTGGGTAGCTTGGTGTCAGCAAAATCTGATGAGAATGTTCTTCTGTTTATCCCTGCAGTTCAGAATGCCTCATAAGCATTTATCACTAAGGAAATTTGTAATGATACTGCATGCAGCAAGTGTACTTTAATTCCAAATGTTTGCATGTTACCTACTGACACTGTTTCATGTACAGACCATTCTGATCACTGCCATACTTAGGGGAACTTTTTTATACACACACATGTCACCTTCTGGGGCAGCAGGACAGCACTGGTCACCTCTTGCATTTTATTAAGAGGTGCAATATATTTCAAAGATGGTATCTTAAAAACATTGTAAAATACATCTTACTATAATATTAAAAGATTATAAAAGTTGTTGGTAGGTAGTTTAGATCTCTAAGACAATGTAATTAGTTAGTTTGTAAGTTAATTAGTTAGCTTATTAGCATGCCTGCCATTTAGTTGTGTTTCTGTAACCATGAATCACAGTTTACCTTTTATGATAAAGAAAAATAAGTTCTTTAGTTCTGTATAATATTATGGACCTTGCAAGGGCCGTTATCAGGAAAATTATGACAGTTATAGTTCACAAAGAAATATATAAAACATCACATTGCATATTATTATTGTGGCTTTAGAATCTTCCGAATAAAATAGATTTAAGGGTTCATTAAGAATATCTGCTGATCCCTTTCTATCTCCCATAGGCTTTTAAGGAATGCACTGTTTAATTATTTTCATACTGTTGCACTGGCACTTTTGGGAGACATTCTTCTAATATTTAGGGATGTCACTTTTAAGTTACTTTCCTTGATTTCAATGACACTGACAATATGATATGTTGTGGTATTATTTTGGCATCCCAAAAATGGAAAACACATGGATTGCATTGTAATCAAAAATAGCTTGTAACTGTACTGTACTGTACAGATACCATTGTGAGTCTAGCCGTAAACTTTTCAATAACTTTAATGTGCTTTGACATCTGCCTGCTGGGCACTTGTGTTTAGTTTGGATATTTTATACATTTGTATTACAACTTCCCATTTATTCTTATTACAAATTATCCAATAAAACTTTTTGGATTCTGCAGTGATCTTTCATTGCCAGCACATGTAACGTGTGATACTGCCTTCAGTGGTCATTAGCAGACTTAGATATGAGACAGTTGTGGGATGGCAAATTTGAATCCAACATGTCAGTGTCGATGGCTTGTGCTAAAAGGATAAACATATCTGACAGCACCTTGCACACTACATAGTGGTAACACTGATTCCTTTGAAGGAAAAATTAGAGCACATTGATTGTGAATTCAGGTGCTGACTGGGTATCCTGGTTAATGGCTGAGAAAGGCCTATGGACCATTTCTTTTACCTGGCTAACAAATAAATAAATCTGCACACCTTGATCTACAGTATAATTGTAGTAACAGTGCTGCATGCTGACACTGATGTTTTAATATTTGCATGAAAAATTTAGCCAGCGTAAGCACTCATGAAAATTTGCCAACAAGACTTTTCTCTCCATCAACTATTCTAGTAGTCCATTCCTTGGGCTCGTATCCTCCCTGCATCTCCAATGAGTATCTGGTCCCTACAATCTGCTGCCTGTGCCCTTTCCTATCTCCACTGACCTTTCAGTGCAAGAAAACCATTTAAAATCTTTCTGGCATGATCTTTTGCAGCCATGTCACATATCTCCATCTCTTCTGGGCTCATTTCAGAACAGCTTTAACTCTTCTAGTCTCTGATAATATCATTTTTCCCCCAACCCCTCATGCTCCTCTAGTGGCTTTTCTTTGCACTCTTTTTAGATACCTAATATACCTCACCTTACATGGCCTTGAGAACTGCACACAGTACTCAAGGAGCATGTCATTCACATTGTGGATGAATGCAGTGGCCTTGTTCTTCAGATTGACAAGCTATAATGTATTCTTGCTCTGTAATCTAATATGAAATCAATGAAATGTTCTACATATACTCTATCAGATGGTGCCTCTTTTCAGAAAATGTAGGCCAAAAAGGGTAATGTGCTTCTTTATTTGCTGTATGTATACTACCCTTTACATTCTTTCATGTTGACTTCTTATGTTCTGTGTTCCTGTCTGGAAACGGGGTCTAACTCCAAAAGAGTGAACGTTCTTTAATCGAATGCTAATACTCAAATGCACACAATATTGAAGGTACAGAACAGCAATTTTTTTCCCAGGGGAAAAAAAAAAATCACTGGGCCATTGTCAGGACTTTGCTGTTTCCTCCAGTGTGGTTCAATCTCGGAGTTGATATATTTAAGTAGGGGGGTATGGGGGGGTGAAGCCCCCCACTTTATTTTGTCTTTGGATTTTTTTTTTTGAGCAGCAATTTTTTTCCCTGGGAAAAAAATCTCTGTTCCGTACATTCGATACTGTGTGGTTTCGGGTATTAGTGTTCGATTAAAGAGCGTTTGCTCTTTTGGTGTTTCGATCTTCTAATATAGACCCTGGAAATGTGATACATGTATTTACATCATTTTTTATATCACTGCAAAGTTCTGTATACCCTTAGCTGTCTGGTTACTAAGCATAGACAGAAAGCTAAAGAAGACAGTTATTAGACTCCATTAATAAGGGATTTCAGCAACAACTTGCTCACCAGACTGCAAGACAACAAAGGTAGAAATAGTAGTTTCTGTACTTTCTGAATGAAGCTGTGCTGCCCCAGTCGCAGCCTATAAAGAAAAGAAGAACCCACACTAGAAGTTAAGAGCACCACTGAGTAAAATGAAAGGGAAGGCAGAAGGCTCAAATGAGGTCATGGCAGATATGAACAAGACGTTGGGTAACTTAGGGGAGAAATGGCTCCTGGGGGTACTTACAGCAGTAAGCAGATAAAGGCGCATCACAGGAAACTAATAAGCATTCTAATGTCAGTGTGAGGGGATATATTCACAAATGGTGGACTCACAGATATCAAACTTCTGTCACACTGCATGAAAATCCGGTAAAGAGTGAATGATAAATGAATACTCAGAGTAGTGGAAAGTAAGGGGGGAAATGAACAGCTCAGATTCATATATATATATATATATATATATATATATATATATATATATATATATATATATATATATATGGGTCTACCTGATAACGCCGACACGCCAAAACACCAACAACGAAATAACTGACACCACAAAACTGAAAGTTCAAAAACACGAAACTTCACATGCCCGACAAACCACAATCCCGACAATCAACAAAACAAATACCTTTTCCGAAAAACACACACAACACAAGCACACCAAACACCTTACAAACCTACACTAAACCTTACATACACAACTATCTATGCACTAACCTTAACCCAAACCCTAACTCTGAGGTCCATCACTATTGCACACTTACCTTACCTGCACCCTAACCCTAACTCACTTAATCCGCCCCTAACCCTTAAGTCTGTCACTATTGCACACTTACCTTACCCGCACCCTAACCCTAACTCACTTAGTCCTCCCCTAACCCTAAAGTCTGTCACTATCGTACACTTACCTTACTCACACCCTAACTCTAACTCACTTAACCCGCCCCTAAACCTAAAGTCCATCACTATCGCACACTTACCTGACCCACACCCTAACCCTAACGTCCGTCACTATCACACACTTACCTTACTCGCACCCTGACCCTAACGTCCGTCCCTAACGCACACTTACCTTAACATGTCGGTGTTCTCAGCATCGGGATTTTCAACTTTCGGTCTTCTGCGTTGTCGATCTTCCGGTGTCGGTGCTTCTTGTTGTCAGCATTTGAAGCTTTTGGTTAAATCAGGTAGACCCATATATATATATATATATATATATATATATATATATATATATATATATATATATATATATATATAGATACATAAAAGATATGCATCTACTGCCATTCCTTGTAGCAAAGTTTCATCAATGTGGCTAGCAAACATCTACGTAGTTTTATCTAAACTGGAACACTGATGCACTTCTTCTCATGCACCAAAGCTACTCCTCAAAACATAGAATCATAACAAACAATGTTTTTGCATTCCACCCTCAACTGGGGGAGGGGCTATGCCACCACAACAAAGTGTGTTGACAATGCAGAGAGATCAATTTTAGTTCAAATCAACCTATACCATAAAACCCACCTACAAATACACACACACACAGACACACACACACACACACACAAAAAAAAAATAAAATATATATATATATATATATATAGAGAGAGAGAGAGAGAGAGATCTATAGCGATATATAATTAACATGTATGTGTGTGTGTGTGTGTGTGTGTGTGTGTGTATGTGTGTGTGTGTGTATATATATATATATATATATATATATATATATATATATATATATATATATATATGTGTGTGTGTGTGTGTGTGTATGTATATATTTATATATATATATATATATATATATATATATATATGATATAGATATATATAAATATATAGATATATAGATAGCTATAGATAGACAGATATTTATATTTATATTCTGCTACCATCGTTCCTTATTTAACTATTAATGTTAGGAGTGTCATTTTTAATTCAGATCAGTAACACAACTTCACGGACTTGTACAGCCTAGACATGCTGGTGACATCAGAGCCTTAGTTAAGGCCTCACATACTTGACATGGGCTTTGCCTTACTATCCACTGAGTTTTACTTAGATGAAAATTTATCTCATTGATTTAGCTACCTAGTGGTGTGAACCTTGGCTCTAAATGTTTGTCACTTTTGAAATGACACCCTGACCACCATATGCATAATGGGAAAAGTGGTTGTGGATGGATGGATTTATAATACCAAAGCTATCTCCTGTTGAAAATCCCGGCTGATGCAATTTTCATTTGCACACCAGCAGTTATTTGGTATAGGTGGTATTTTCTCTTTCCTTCCCAGTACTATAGCCATGGAGTTGTATATTTAAATAAGGGGTATGAGGGGCAAAGCATCTCACATAGGGGGTGCAGGTGGTGCTTGCCCCCCACAAAAAATACTTTATTAAAAAAAAATTCTGATGAGTTAAAGGTTGAACTGATTTGTTCATTTGGCTGATCCTCACTGAGTTGTAAATTAAGGAAAGAAGGAACCAGATGTTGATAGCCAGGTGGTCTTTCTTTTCTCAGATCAGCGTACAGATGAAGGCTTTGGGCTGTAACCTTGAAACCTACGTTAAATTGCTTTATTTCCCATAACTAGCCTCCAGCTTTAAAAGGTAAGGATGTTGCTGTACTCAGCCTATCCATTAATCATATTAAATTAGTCCAAATTATTTGTGTCAGAATTTCTCCACAGCAGTCCATGGTCTTCGTGGAAAATTCTGTAAGCTGCCTGGTGTAAAATATAGGTTCATAGGTTCATGAGTGTGTACTAGGCTAATGGCCCTGGAGCCTATACAAGCCTAGCCCATAGAAGTGCTTTGGCATCGTACCGCCCAATGTTAGTTCCCGTATAAAGATGAATCTAATCTTGTTACATTACTTTAACACAGATTGTGCATCCTAATAGATATATGTGAATGACGTTATTCACCTGTACTGCCTTGACCACATTTTTGCCCCTCTCAGAACAATGATGCTTCTACTGAAAAATGCAGCAGTTAAGGCTGAATACTTTGATGTAATCCTTCCAAAAAATAAAAGACTGGAAGACTGTGTCTATTTTTTTCACCAACTACAAATCTACCTATGATTCTAGAAAAATTACCTGAAAAAAGTATTTCACTACAGTGACCTGAAACAGCTTATTCCATTATTTGACAAGGCAATAATTTTCTTCAAGGGCACATTCATTGTCATACTTGATTTGTTTTCCTTCTCATAGGGTAGATTGTATTAATTTGCTCTAGATAACTCCAGAGCTAAAGGTAATTACGACTGCTGGAGGAAAATCCAGTATTGTCTACATGAAAGCAATGTTTTTCAGTGTTCATAGAAGACCTAGAAATGTCAATAAGAATTTGAGTTAGTCTTGCAGAGTATTTTTCTCCTCAGTAAACAGCCCAAACACAGTTCAACAATGGAATTCAGGAAAGACAAAATATCACTGTCAGCCTAGATAAACTTGGAACTCTCCTTCTCATCTGAGGGTTTTCCTTGTAGGGCATACCTGAATGATTTAGGGCTTAGTCCTACAAAATGTTTCTGTTCCAAGTGTGGGCTATATGGATGCTGGTACAGGAGAAGATTGTTGACTTCTGTTGACCTTCTGTTTAATGACAAGCATTCTGCCTTATATAAAGATCAATAGTTAAGGTGCTTCTGCTGGAATACATGCTACATTTACTAGGGCTCCAAAACTTTTTCTTCCCATTCCTACAGTAATTATTTTTAATAGAGATCGCTGAGAAGCCATCATCAGTTTAATCAAGAAATAGGCAACTATCATTCTAATATATTAGGGAAGAAAAAATCAGACTTAAAATATACATCAGAATGCAATTAATCATTACAAAATTGATAAAAAAAAACAAGCAAGAAACCTGCACCCACCATGTGAGGGCTGCTCAGCACTCCACCCATCTCCTGCTAATTAAATATTACTAACTCCCAGATCACACAACAGTGGGGAATAAGGAAAAACTCCTCATCCTACAATTAGCTATCTTAGACTAACAGCCAGCAACTCACTCAGAATCCAAATACACACACACACACACACACACACACACACACACACACACACATATATATATATATATATATATATATATATATATATATATATATATACCTATTCACATAAATGCAAACATACACAGATGATGCATTTCACTTGATTCTACATGTATCGACTAAATAAGTTTGATGCAATGCAGAAGCAAGTGAAAATCAAACATCTAACTTTCGAAAAAAATGAAAGGCATACTACATATGTATATATAGATAGACAGATAGATAGCTATAGATATAGATATATGGATGTCTTAGCACACAGGAGATCAATGTAAAAACATTGAATTATCAAATAATGACATGTTCTGCACATGCTCCAGGAATTACCCCAGAGTGGACTAAACCAACAGTGAATGTTTTTGCAGGGGGCAAGCCCCCTGCATCCACCATACTCCCTGCTAATTATATATACTAACGGTGAGATCGTACAATCCCTAAGGAACAGGAATATTCCCCTACTCAGGGGATTGTTGATCTCGAACACCTGTTGACCATTTGTCTGCATCAACCAAATGATATCGGCATCGGGTCCGTTTGTTAAGGTATAATACACTCATCTATCCATCCATCCGTCCATCCACAACCCCTTTTCCCCATTTTTTTATTAGCTAGCTTCTCTCGTCAGTCTCCTAGCAAAGGTGCTATAAATTCTTATCTATAGAAAACTGACAAATGATCTAAGTTGACTAGTGCACCAGACCAACATTAATTAATTCAACAGTTACTTATAAGTCAGAATTAACTCAGTGATCTAGACTGATACAATATTTCATCCTTAACACTTCTGTCTGCCATCTTTTTAAATCAGGTGTGGCATCACAGTAGTTCTCTAAGCCTTGTGCAATATGGTTGTAACATCAATGCATGGCGATTTGTAAAAATAGGGTATGATATACTGGAAACTTGGCTTAATGGATCTAGAACAGTATTTAACACAACTAAACCTGCTCTGAGTGAAGCAATGTATTTTCAAGTGGTTCAGTAACACTTGTTAAGCAGGTAGCAACTGCTACAAAGAAATTTAACCGGTTACTCAGCCACATCTACAGAAAAAAAACTTCATGTCTAGCAAGCCAAGAAAGTTCTGTTTCAGTCTATCCTTCTGTTATGCCTGGTTTATGCATCTGTTTTCTGTATGAACCTTTGCATTGCATTACCACAACCTTAAGACTAAACTGATTTACTGCATGTTGCTACATGGTGGGTGCAGATTACAGTTTTAACAAATTCTTATGACTGTCACTGCATAGTCTTGAAATTGTAAGGATGGCCTGGTCTAAGTAGCAAGCTATGCCATATCCACCTGAATTTGGCCTTACATTTTTTTATGTAAAAAGCTATGTCCAGCCATCTTTAATTCACTCTACAAGCATGTCCAGCCCAGATATTTATGATTTTCAACTGCATACTGGCTTTGGAAGAAGTAGTAATGGCTTTGTTGGTGGTTCTATTCTAAACTTGCATGTCTTCCGTTCTGCAGCTCTTGGATTACCTGTTTTATACATTCCACTTGGTCATGGTAACACTAATAGGTGACTTAATATATATACACATGCATACAAATATGTCAGACAAGGGGAAATAGTGTCTTCTATTCTGCCAATATACCAAAACAGTTCTTCCCATAATGTGTCCAGATTGTTCTTAAAACTATCTAAACTAGTACTTGCTTTAATGTACTTTGGTTGTCTATTCCATGCCTTAGCTTCTCTCTCAGAGAACCAATTAGTGCACTTCTCATTCCTGTAGAATCTTCTACATAGATTGTCTAATGATTCTCTACTACTTTGTGATAACCCCAAACATTCCAGGAGGTAGTTGTCTCTAAATGTCCTGTGTACCTGAATAATATCTCATCTTAAATGTCTGTATGAGACACCATACAAGTTCAGATATGTTAGTCTTTCATAATACCATAAATTTTCACACTGGTGGATTCACTTGGCATATTTCTGCTGTTCCTTTTCCAATTTACTCATGTTTGTTTTCTTATAAGATTTCCATATGGTTATTCCATACTCAAGTTTGGCTCTAGTGTAACAAACAAATGTTTCATCATTTCTGATTTCTTAGATTTTATAAATCTTTTTTATACAACCTATAGTTCTATGACTATAGTTAATCAATTGGTTTATATGACTGGAAAAACGTAAGAGTTGGATTTACCCATATACCCAGGTCCTTAAATAAATCTATAGTTTTAATCACTGCGGGATGCATTAAATATTCACTGTTCAGTCTATGTCTCCCAAATCTCATATACTTAGTTTTTGATGTATTAATTAACATATTATTCTCCTGTGTTCAAATGGTCAATTTAGTAATTTGTTTGCAGACATGCCCTGTCTGTAACAAATGTAATCACTTTTTCTTTCTTCAAGTCATCTGCATACAGACTTTAGAACACATCAGATGAAAAAGATAGCTCTGAAAGATACAACATAAACAAGTATGGGCCTAGGACACAACTCTGGGGAGCACCCAGATTGTAACCTATAATTTCACCTGTCCAATTGCTGTAAGATTCTTGCCATGTCCTGTTTTTAAGCCATGCAGCTATCTAGCTTATCAAGAGTATATCAGTAACCTAGCTGTTCTAATTTACTGCTCAGTGTTTTGTGTATGATCAAATGCTGAAGTTAAGTCTGTACAAATTACATCACAGCACAATTTTTCATTTATAACTGTTATTATAGTGTTATTAAACATCAAGGTACAGGTGGGTAAATATCTATTTTCAACATATGCTTTGCTGATATCTGGTTTCAAGTCCCAAACTTTCCAACTCTGACAAAAACTCTCCATTATTTTTCCACAACATAAAAGTAAACTTATGGGGCTGTATGTTATGGGGCTGTATGACTCTGGGTTTGTCCTACCCCCCTTTCCTTGAAAAATAGGTTTAACAAGTACATGTCTCCAATCTAGAGGACTCCCCTCATGTTGAAATGACCAAGTGAAGAACAGATATAGTGGCACTGTAAGTTGATGCTGAAATATTCTCAGGTAATTATTATTAATTGCATCCCCTCCCTGTGCTTTGATTGGGTCTAGTTTGCATAGTTCTTTTTCAATATAATCTAATTTGACTTTTAGTATCAGAGTTTTTCTGGATGTTACTAGGACAATTTATCATCCCCTTAGTGGAGCCAGACTGCTTTGTATTAGATTTTGCAAACGTATTTATAATATGTTGTGTCTGCAAATAAATTTTAGAATGTGTAAACAGTGTATCAATTTGTATGACTTAACTCATACAACATTGTATGTATCCAAACATGGTTTCCTATTTTGCTCAATAATAAAATTTCTTCATTTTTTTATTTTGACTCACTATGTTTGTCTATCTTGCTTACATAAATCTTCAAAGTTATAGTTTGACCTGTTTTCCATTTATTACATATTTTTTGTCCCTATGGAAGTATATCCTCCTGACTTTGTGTATCTAGATCCTGACATTAAACACTTTTGATCTTTTGCATTCAAACAATTTGTCATTCAAAATTTGCCACATTCCTTCTACAGTTCTTCCCACCGAATGCATCACTACAATTAGTTTTACACAGTAACTGTTTTGCTTCCTCACAATCTGTTATTAATCTTCTAAGCATTACTTTAGATTTCAGTTTGGTTGAATTGTCTAGCAACAATTTATCCTTTATAACCTTATGATTACTGCACATCAACAGTGGTAAAACTTGACATGAAATAACAGTCATTTCCTTAGGAACACAAACAATGTCTAGTACTTTTTTATTCCCTGGTAGGCTTTTTTACAGTCTGACACAGCTGTTATTCCTGAAGCTTTACTCCCTCCCCACTCTGTAACCAGTCTAATCTACTTTTTCCATGATTTAAAGATACTCGGAACCACTACTCATTTTCTTGCATTAGGAATCTAAACTCCCTCCTTTTTTACCCTGCTTATAATAAATTAATTTGGACCACCAGGTGGCAGACTTGTCCTTTCCAGGCCTTGAAGCCTTCTCTTGACCTGTACTACACCTTTGCTATATACTGTTTATCCACAGACGTGCTATTAAACTGTACCCCATAACATCTATTTATTTTTATGGTTAGCTCTCACACACCCTCCAAATAGCTCTGTTATCTACTATTTTAACTTTATTCCAGTATTTAGGGTTACCTACCTACTGTAATCCCTGCTTCAACTGTTTGTTCTTTTCAGCTCCTTTCCTCTCTTGTCTCTACCTGCTCTGTTCGCCCTGCGGGCTCACTCCACTCCCCTACTCTACCCTCAATTCCCACCTACCCCTACTGCTCCTAAGCTTATACGTCCTCACCACACCCTCTTCCTCTCCAATCCAATCACAATAGTTATCTTGTTAACATTCTACATATACCTCTATCTAATCACCCCTAGTATAACTCCTCCCCTTTAAAGAACACCAGTAAGCTTATTAGTCACTATGCAAACACAACCTTTCCAAATCTAGCTAAGGCTCTTAATCATTGTCTTTCTCCTACTTTTTCTAACAGTAACCTATCTGCTAACCTCATATGAACAGTCAAAATATTTACAGCTGAACTTCCCTAATGCACAAACAAGTACTATACCTCTAATTAACTCCCCAGAACACATAAATATAATATCTTTACCTAGCTGTTTACCTGCTAAATATCACAGACTGACCCATATCAAATACAACTATCTAAAACCTAAAAAAACCTCTTCACCATTACTTTAACCTCCACAATCCCTTAAACAAACTATTACACCTCTCCTTACTAGATGGGGACATTTATCCTAACCCAGGACCAGGGCAAAAAACAAGCACAGAACCACATATTCATGTTCCTGCTACCCCAAATATCCCATCTAAATCTCCCAACTCACTCTATATAGCTCACCTCAATATTCGCAGCATAAATAATAAAATTTCCCACCTCCATGCTCTCCTGGATGTTCATTCCTTTGATATACTTTGTTTAACAGAAACATGGCTAAAACCCACTACACAAGATGTTGAAATTATTCCATCTGGGTACAACATGTTGTGACAAGACCGCAAAGTAAAAAAAGGAGGGCATGTTGCTATCCTCTATAAGGAAGGGCTACAAATATCTATACTAGATCCTGGTTCCTCTTCTGAAAACAATGCAGAAATCATTAGCACCAAATTTCAACTTAATCCCAGCAAATCCCTAAATATAATATGTATCTACTTGCCCCCTGGTAACAACATCACCACTCTGGAAGGTATCCTTGCTGAACTCTCCACAAAAATTCCCCAAGAGACAATAATTCTTGGAGACTTTAATATAGACTGGAAGGACTGCTCTACTGAATCACCAACCTCCCATATTAACCTTAATGGCTTCTCACAAACAATTAACTCCCCAACCAGAATTAATAAAACTTATACAAAGAATCCATCCTAGACTGAATTATAATGAATAATGACCAACAACTCTATAATGTAGGGACCCTCCCTGACGATGTAAGTGACCATTGTCTCACTTACATAATCAGGCAAAGGTCGAGCTCATACAACCCAACCATATATAAAACAGTAAGAAGCAACAGAAACTTTAACCCCAATAACTTCCAAGCTGAGCTAAAAGAATGTGATTGGTCACCTATAAAATATCTCCCACTTGAAGAAGAAACAAACTACTTTAACTCAAAATTCTTAACAATCCTTAACCACCATGCACCAACGCGTTCCATCAAAATTAAATCTAAACCCACCTCATGGCTTACAAAGAAAACCAGGCAGAAAATTCAACAGAGAAATAAAGTTTGGGCATTATGGAGAACTAAAAACCCAGTAGACCAACAACAATTTAGGCAAAAAAGAAATGAGACTAAGAAAGCTATACTCGAAGATAAAAAAAAACTTTTACTTCCACCTCCAACAGATCAACCAAAATAATCCACAAACATTCTGGGCTAACATAAACAGACTACTTCAACCAGGCCAATCTGCAACACCACCCCTATAGGATCAAATTCCGACAATCCAAAGCAAACTGCTAATGCTTTTAATACCTTCTTCACTGAGACCATCCAAACACTTGCTAATCAACTAACAGCCAATAGCTCTTACCTTCCAACCAATACTACTAACTCTCTCACAACTCTAAACCTGCAACCTGTCCCAAGTTTCCTCATCTGCAACCTCTTAAGTAAACTAAAACCTACTACCCCCTCAGCTGACCAGCTACCTGCTGAATACCTGCAAAAGGCAGCCAGAGTAATAGCTTATCCTGTATCATTGCTGATAAATAGAACCATACAAGAAAGCACTATTCCCACCATCTGGAAAATCTCCTACATTATCCCCCTACACAAGGGAGGAAACTCCAGAGAATATTCTAACTATTGTCCCATAGCTCTACTTTCCCCATTAGCTAAAATAATGGAAAAGTGCGTCCACAGACAGTTACTAGACCACCTACTCCAGAACAATTTACTGGCCAAATCTCAACATGGCTTCAGGCCTTTCCACAATACAACTGCACTCCTATCCTTCACTAACAGCATCAATAAAAACCGTAATAACAATCTTCTCTCTTCAACACTTTTCATTGACCTTTCAAAAACATTTGACATGGTCAACCACCACTTACTTTTCAATATTCTAAAATCCTTCTCTCTGGACACAAAGACTATAAAATGGTTCCAGTCCTACCTTGTTAATAGACAGCAGGCAGTGCTATGGGAAAACAACCTCTCATCCCATCTCCCAGTTACCCTAGGTGTTCCTCAGGGCTCTATATTGGGCCCCCTCCTTTTCTCAATACTTATCAATGATCTCAACCTAGCTATTCCTTTAACTAACTGTGTACAATACGCAGATGATTCAACAATAATCTGCTCAGCTAAATCTCAATCCCAGCTACAGACTCTAACTCAGACAATGTTCAATAAAACAGAAAATTGGTTTCTACAATGCTGCCTCCTCTTGAACCCCCCCCCAAAAAAAAACTCCTCCTCTTCACTCCTACCCATAAATCACTCCCAATGAACTTTTCAGTCTTATCCAATAATGGTACACTCATATCTCCCGATCCAACAACTAAACTTCTAGGGATAACCATTGATAACAACCTGAAACCCATATCAACAATACCATAAACACTGTCAACAGGAAGCTAGGCTCCCTCTATAGGATAAAACTCTTTCTCTCCCCACGAGCCAGAACCACTATTGCCTATTCCCACCTTATCTCCACAGTTCTTTATGCTTCTTGCATATATACTAACTTGCCAAAAAATCACCTCAACAAGCTAGCCAACGCTTACAATAACATTGCCAGATTTGCTACTGCTTCCTCCTTTAGGACCCATCATTGCCTTAATTTGAAACAATTAGACTGGTTAGAGCTTCTGAATCAGATTCACTTTAAACAACTCACCATTGTGCACAAAACCCTTTTCCAACCTACCAATACCCCAATACTTGCTAGTCTCATTACCCAATATAAGAACCTTTCAACTTTACGCTCATCTAATAAACTACTTGTATCAACATGTAAATCTAATAACATGGCAGGAGATCCTCTGTTCTTAAATGCAGTTGGAAAGTATTGGAACCAACTCCCCCATGAACTTACATCACTGTCTTCATTTACACTTTTTAAACACAATCTGAAACTCTGTCTTAAAACCCATTGGTTATGTCCCTGTACAAATCCAGACTAATCTCATACTATATCCCAAATTCCCTCTCTTAAGACCTAATGCCTGCTCTATCTGTGTCTTTTTAGATCAAGGCCTATCCTTGGCAAAAACATATCTTATCCTAACAGAGATAATTTAAAATACCTAGTTAAATTCTTCTGCATATAATTCTAAAGCATCCTACCTAAGGCAGGCAATAAGTATTGTTTAAACTGTGAGCATTGCTGAACTGTTGAAACTTGAAGTATGCATTTGTTTAACAATTACTTTCTAGTTACTAATGAAGTATTGTACATAAAGTCTAAAACATCTTATCTAATGCTTGTAACATGTTTTTTGTATAAACTGAAGATTCCTGAACTGTTTAAAATTTGTAGTATTTAACTGTATAACAACTAGTAGCTGTATGTTAGTAGTCTAGTAATCTCTTGGAACTTATCTACCCGGGACTCTACTGAAAATGGACATAAATTCAGTTAGACTATCCCGATCAACAAATGTAAAATAAAAAAAAAATAAAATAAAATAAATAATAAAAAAGATACATTGTAAATACTTTCCTTACTAATGTTGCTGAATCAATATCATTCCATATGAACATGTAATAATCACAGGTCTCATAATCTTTAATCTCCATAATAACACCTCCACCTCATTTTTGTTAGAATGTCTGTTACAGTAAAAACATTTATACCCTGACAGAACTGGTTTCCAGTTACTGATATTTAAGCATGCTACACAAAAAAATAACATTTACTATAGCACTGCACTGTAGTTATGTTCCTTTGTGGTTATGTACTTCCTAATTAATTTGCTCACTTGTATTATTCTCTGACTGTATGTTTCCATATGTAGATATTACTGTTTCTTGAAAGTGGTAAACTCAATTTTGCTATCTACTATACACTGAAATCATGAATCCCTTACAGCAGTTTAGTGAGGACTGTAAATCTAATAAATAATCTGCAATGAGAAATATATTTTATTGGCTTGTATTGCTCTTCTATTCACTACTAGAATGTTTTCTCTATTGTTATGTGTACCAGTTTGCAGGATAGTATACAGACTATACATCTGTGGTACTTTTCTTTCATTTCTCAGAAATGGGTCACACTCAGTTTTTCATCTCAGTTACAAATATAAATAGATGAATGAAGGTATGGTCTTGTGGAAAGGGAAGAGAATTGAGGTTCAAATGAGAACATTGGCAATGGAACAGAAGATTGAATATCTCTAAAGATCTCAATTTTGTCTCTTTTTTGTATAACATGTATACATGTAGAGTAATTTGTGCATTACCAAATTATTTGAATAAATACACACTCACACTCACACACACACACACACACACACACACACACACACACACACACACACACACAAAGACAAAATGTTCCATACAGCATTTAAATAAATAAAAATGCCTTCTAATCTGCATACCATTTGCTCATTTAGCACAGTATATCTCCTAAGTTTGGTTGGGGGATCTTGTTTAAATTTTACTCTTTCATTCCAAGTTTGCTGAGTAAACATCTGAACTGTAGGTGCAGTGCAGGTTTTAGGACCCACCCATTTTACATCACTAGTCACTACGAATTAACGAAAATAAATTAAATGAAATACCTTTCTAATCAAATTGCCTTATACCTGGGTGAAGATGATTTCCCTTGATCCCTAACATTATTAGCCTGACACATTACTGGTATGAACTAATGAAACATATAACAAACAAAAGATAAATGGGATTTTTGAGTTCAAGTCAGTTTTACCTCTTCCTCTGACTTCATTACTATGACATCTTGTTGGTATAAACTCCATGCAGTACTACTTAAGAACATAACAGAAACAGATGAAGATGAAATTTTTGGCTATTATATTACAAGGAAAGTATGACAGCAAACAGATTTACTAAGAACACTTAGTATGAGATGAGAATTTTGCTTACCTGGTACAGTTGTATGTTTCACAAAGGCAACATCTCCTACACCATCCTTAAGACACCTGTGAGAAGGAATAAACATCTTTAGTAACATACCACCAAGGTTGCCTGAATAGTCATGTTTTATTACACATAAACATACACACATGCACACACAACACAGACATACATGCATACACATTAAGTTATTATAGTGTGTTGTCCTGCTTCATTATTTCCATTACCAGCAACCGCGTAGCAAAACAGGTCATAACGAAGTATTGATCCTTCTTTGCTTTCTACATTACGATTGTCAATGCTTTATTGATATCATGTCTTTCCTTACTCATCATCGCTGACTCCTACACACTTTGCCGGAAAGTGAATTAATGATTTCAAATTGCTATCATCTCTGAAACATAGTTCTACACAAATAAATGAATTTTTGTGAAGGCATTTGTTTGTCCATTCATTCATTCATTCATTCATTCATTCATTCATTCATGCATTCTCATTACTGATTTATTCAATTCCGGGTCATGTGGATCTGGAGTTTATCCTAACAAGCAACAGTAGACAGGTAGCCGGGACCCCAATCCATTACATAACACACACACACACACACACACACACACACACACACACACACACACACACACACACACACACACACACACACACACACACACACACAATTAACATAATATATCTTTTCTGAGTTCTTTCATAAATGTATATTCAGTTGCTAATTGCTTTAGTTACTATAGCGCAAATAATTATTTTGATTCCCAAGATGCTTTGTTTTCAAATTTCAGAATACTTGTGTCATTCTCATTTTAGATTATTTCAAGATGGCTGTAAGTGGCTAACACTGATTTCAAGAGATCACCTCTGTTGCTACAGTTGTGTTTTTAATAATTCTTTGCATTTTGTGTAACTTGACATGCTTTCTGATTTCCCAGGTTTATTTTGCTATTAAGCCAGTTCAGGAGTGCTTCACCTTTTCTGGGAATTTTTGATATCTGGACTATTAGCTTGTGTTTCTAATGCAGTAACGTCTTTAAAGGCCTGGATTGCGCATCACTGTGCCTTCTGCCTGACTGTGCTATATTTTTCAATTTCCTTTGGTGATGAGCCTGACAAGCATGCTTAGTACCTTCTGGATTCTCCTGCAGTTCTCTGTTCCTTTGTATTGGCTTGGGATCTTATGGCATCTGTGTAATTCTGTTGCTGCAGCTAAAAGAGAATTTCAACCTGGGTTTGGCTTTCTGGCATTCATCTTGAGCTGTTGCTGTCACCATGTTTGGGCTGTTGTATCTTCTGTAATGTCAGTGGTTGTGAGGTTAACAACAACATTTAGGTTCATAGGTTCATTGGTGTTTACTAGGCTAACAACCACAAGGGCCGTTTTAAGCCTAGCCATGCATCCCAAATCTCTGACAAGTTCTGATACCTGTGATAAGTGTAAGCATGGGCCTGTGAGATGACTCATTTACAGGTTACCTGTTTCCATTAGAGACATAGGTGCCAAACCAGGGATGAATTTCCAGTTTCCCATCCAATTGTCCAAGTTGTACTTGAACTGGGTTAGGGAGGAACTCTGCTTCACATGGATGAGGAGCCTGTTCCATAAACGGGGTAGTCTCTGGAATACATATCTATTTCTCCAGCAGGTCCTATTTATATCACAGGCAAGGTTTAAGTCTTTAGAACAGGTAATTCTGGTACTGTTTGTTTTGTGGATATGCAGGAGGTCCATCAGAGTGGGGTCTGACAATGCCCTGTATGCCAGGCATAGATCTCCCCTCAAAAGCCTGTAAGAGACAGAATACAGGAATAGGGCCTTGAGGCAGTCTGCATAGGACATATTACTTATGCCCTGTATTCTTTTAGTGAGGAGCCTCTGCGGATGTTCCATTTGTTAGATATGCCTGGTTAGGTACATACCTAAAGGGTCATTTTACTCAATGATTGGTCTGATGAATGCCGAATACAGTGGAACAATGACTTCCTTAGAATTAAATGCCATGCCTTTGTTTATAAGTTGTGCAACACAGAATGATTTCCTCACCACCGTAGACATGTGATGATAAAAGGCTAGATTACTATCTATGTGTGTCCCTACGTCCCTGACTACTGGGTCAAATCTAAGGGGTGTGCTGTCAATATGATAGTTACCAAGGATGGATGACTTTCCAAAGGATAGTATTATGCATTTCTTGGCATTTTATTTTAGTCCATGACTCTGACAACAGTTGTTTGTCTATGTCAGCCCCTCCTGGAGAACATTTGGGTCAGTGTGAAATTCAATGACAGCTCCTAATTTGCAATTATCTGCAAATTTAGTCAGCCGGAGACCAGTAACATTGGCCTTGACTTCTGAGAAGTAAATGCCAAAAAGGAGCAGTCCAAGCACTGATCCCCGAGGGACTCCACTTGTGATTGGCCTCTTTGTAGAGGTAGACTCCCAATTCTAACTTCCTGGGTCCTGTCTGTGAGCCAGTTGGCTATCCACCAGGTGACATACAGGTTTGTACCCAACCTCCTGAGTTTGTCAACAATGCCTGAGTGGGGTATTGTGTTAAATGCCTTGGCCAGGTCAAGGTAGGCAGTGTGAATGATTTTGCCCTCATCCATTGCTTTAGTGACCTTCTCAAAGAAATCCACTAGGGTGAGTAGGTATGATCTATCCTTGACAAAACCAAACTGGGTTGGGTCCAGTGTCTGGAGGTTTACTATATCTCTGTTGATCATCTCCATGATAATTCTTTCCATGGCTTTACATATAAGACTAGTGAGACTTATGGGTCTGTAGTTTCCAGGGTCTGTAGATGGCCCACCTTTGTGCAGAGGGATGACTGTTGCCTTTCTCCATTCATGAGGCATGAATCCTGTTTGGAGGCTACAGTTAAATAGTAATTCCAGAGGCCGTGGTAGGTGATGTTTCATGCTATTTAGAAGGCATCCTGGGATATTTTCTGGGCCCACTGATGCAGTGTTCTTGGTCTTAGAGAGAGCATTAAGGACCTGTTCCCTAGTTATAGTAGGGGGATTTATATTTCATGATAATTCCTAAGGGAAGGTTGAGGGGGAGAGAGGAGTAAAGTTGGAGCTAAATTTATCAGCCAGAAGGTTTGCTATTTCTTCTGGCACAGTATAGGTGGCTCCATTTACAATTAGCTCTGCACATAACTGTGTATTGCCTTTGAGGTTGTGGACATAGCTAAAGAATGCTTTGTGGTTGTCCCTGGCCTGGGAGGCCAAACTTACCTCAAATTTGGCTTTGGTAGACTTTATTTGTCCTCTGAGTTGTTTATTTAGTTTGATGTGAGTCTTTTATCGTGCTGGGTGCTGTACCTCCTAATCTTTGCCATGATTGCTTGCATATTGTCCTACCTCTGTGGTGACTCAGCCAATGCCCCTCCCCCTGCCATTTTCCCTTTAGGACAATGCATTTATACATGTCCTCAGCCTCTATAAGGAATGACTGTAAAACACACCTGAGTTCATGACTTCTCTCCCATCGCTGATTACATGACATCTTTTTCTGACATTTCCTCAGTTGCCTGAGCCAGTAATCAAACTTGGGTCTCCTGGGCCATAGTGAAGATTTTATCACACCACAGCATGGTGAGGGCTGCAGGTGAGGCATATTTGGTGGAGATATGGACATATGTCTTTGGTATGAGGGATACATATTTGACATATACAGTAGGATAACCAGTTCTTTAAAATGTGTATATGGCAGGAGCAAACATCTGAATTCTCTTTTGCTTTTCACTCACTTACATGGGGAAGTTTCTAAAAGAGCGCTCTTATATTCTTTCTTTTCTTTTTTGGCACATTCAGTTGCTGCCTGATTTGTACCTACTTTTAGTTTGATTTCCATTCTCGCTTGATGCCGATATGCTTCTGCTAAACTAAGCAGGGAAGTCATGTTAGACTTATTTTCCTCATGTTTCAAAACTTTGACTACATTTGGGTCTTGTGAGGTCAGCAGATATGTATGCAATCCTACGATTGCAGATCTATACATGTAATCAATTGCGAGAAGGCCCATACCTCCTTCAGAACAGGGAATATATAGTCTTGGTATACACTAATTTGTATAAATTACTTGATGAGCAAGAAGCATCCTTGTTTTATTGCCCATCCAATCCAACACCTTTTGGGGCCAGTCTATCACTCCAAAACTGTAAGTTAGGATAGGAACAGAAAATTGATTTATAGCTTGTACTTTGTTCCTAGATGTCAATACTGTTTTCAGTATTAATTTTAGTCTTCTGAAATATTTCTTACTACGTTTTATTTGCATGTGTTCTTGTTTTATTGATCCTTCATCAATTTCCAAATATTTATAGCCTCCCTCTTGCTCAGGTTATTTTATATAACATTTTTGTCCCAAACTGATGTTTTCTTGGTGATGTAGCTTTCCTACTTTAATGGTTGCTTTTGCACATTTATTAAGACTAAATGATATTCTCACATCATCTGAAAAAGTTTTGACCACTTGCGGTTGTGCTTTCATTTCCTCATCTGATAAACTACACAGTTTTAAATCATCTACAAAAAGAAGATGAGACGTCTTCACACTTTGTTGTTTTCTGGGAGCCAAATTGTAGCCATGACCTAATCTGTTAAGTAGACAGCTTAATGTGTTATGGGCGATACAAAAGTTCAGCAGTTACAAAGAGTCACCCTGGAATATCCCCATTTGAATTTTATTCCTGGAATAATAATTTGTCCTTTATCATGGCTTAACTGCAAAGTGGTTTGCCAATGTTTCATGGTTGCAATAATATAATAGATCAGTGAAGGGTTGTATTTTATACATTTTAAGCACTCTTTCATCCATGAATGATGGATATTGTCAAATGCTTTTTTCATAATCTATCCATGCCATACTTAAATTCCTCCCCTTTTTACAGTTTTCCATTATGACTTTATTTGACAACCAATGATCATTTATTCCATATGAATTTCTTTTGTTACCCTTTTGTTCTATTGCCATGATTGACTTTTCTTCTAAGTGACTATAAACTCTGTAAGCATCAACTCCAGTGGATAGCTTATACATTGTCAGAAGGCAAGTTATTGGTCTATAGTTTTTAGGATAGCTTGCAAGTTTGCTCTTAAGTAGGAGTATTATACTTTCTGTTGTTAATCAGGTTGGTGTCGGTTTGGGGTTCACATACAAATAGCTCTTTCTCATGGTTAAATGTTTATGTAAAGATGTTAATGCTTTCAGCCAGAAGTTAGGTGCTGCATCTTGGCCTGGGGTTTTCCATTTATGAGCTTTTTTTAATTTTGTTTCAAATTCTCTGGCCATTACTTCATCCCATTTTATATCCTGTACATTTGAACTTCTTATTTTTTTCTTTTACTTCTTCTATCCATTTAACATCTTTGATATGTTCCACAGGATCTTCATAGATATTTCTCCAAAATGTATCTATTTCTTTTCTTTTTGTTGGTGTTATAATTCCTTTTGAGTTGTTTCCAAATTCTCTATAAAACTTTTTTTTTTTTTTTTGCAATAATCAATAAGTTGCTTATGTTGTACTTTTCCTTTATATTTATCTGCATATCCTCTAAGTTTTTCTGCCTGTGCTGATACTTTAGTTTATTATTTGCAACAGTGGATGACAGATCCCAAAACATTCTGATACTGGGCATTGCGTTTATCATGTCTATCTTTCTGAGTATTTTTTATCTGTTCCCTTCTAACAGTGACATCTCTTGTCTTAATTGCTTTATAATTTTCTCTGCTGTATTTGGAACTTCCATGATGGCATTTGATTTCTCCCCTTCCTTTCCCTTGCTGCCCTATGTTTTTGTGGTAAGACTTTATCTGTTATTAATTTAGCTGCACAGTAATATATCCTATTTACTTCTGTTATATCACACAAATCTGCATGAACAGTCCTAATTACTGTCTTCATTTGTTTTATCAAACTTCTAACTTTTTGGGTTTTATTGACTTTCTGTAATCTATTTCTTTCATTGATCTTAATATGTCTGACCATTGCTGTTAAACAAGCAACTCTTCTCTTAGATCATTTTCTTCAAAATTGAGGGCATATTCTTTGTTTTACATTTCCTGCAGACATTCTATAGAAAGTTCTAGAGCACCTTCCTGTGCCACATTCTCTTCAGTATCATCCTGTGTCATCCATTGCTCTTTCATATGGGAACTCACTGGCCTATCACTCCACAATACTGACTTTATCAGGGTTGACAGTTTCCTGTTCTTTCCCTTGTTGTATAACTCCAACTAAACTTTTGTACTGATTTCCTATGGAAGGCTCCAAAGTATCCTTATATGGTAACTGATCATATGTTTCCTGCTCAACTGGTTTCTCCTTAATTTGGGGATCCATTGCACTGTCCTGCTGTGATGTTATCAAAGCTAGATTTCTACACTAAATCCTTCACTTTGCAGGAAATCCATACCCTCAATTTCTATCTCTTTAACTTGTCCATTAGTAATCCTCTTTTCTAATTTTCCTCCTTGATTTCTTATTTTTGTATTGTAAAATTTTCTATATCCGAATGCCTTTGCCTGTATTTTTCTTCAAATACCTTTGGTGTCGCTCTTTTTGCATTGACTAGTTTTGCTTTCTCCTTTGCATAAATATTGTGCCATATTAAATCTCTCTTTCCCATGTCCATATTTCTTCTTCAGATATTTCTTGCTCCTCCTGTTTCTCCTTACTTGGGGGGCTTGTTGTCCCATCATGCTGTGATATAACCTGTATTTGACTTTCTACACTAAATCCTTCACTTCTGTTCTACATTCACTCTTTGTGATTTTATTTTTTGTATTGTGAAATTTTCCATATCTGGATGTCTTTGCCTTTATTTTTCTTTGAATATCTTAGGGGCTGCCTTTTTTGTATTGATTAATTTGGCGTTCTCCTTTGCATAAATATTACACCATATTTATTTATTTATTTAACATTTGCTTGCCAGGATAGTCCGACTGGACAACAAATGTCCATTTTCAGCAGAGTCCTGGGGAGAAAAACTCCATAAGTTTACAGAGAGAAGAAAAATTTACAAAAGAGATATTACAATATAGTAACATACAGATTGTAGACTTTAGAGCAGTTAATATACAAAAAGAGGATATTACCTCTTTTGGTTGAAAATACAAATGTACAAAATATACAATGAGAGTAGCTAAGAACCTGGCAGAGCATTGCAAGATATTTCACAGCTGAAAAGCTTATATAAATGTTTAAGTTTCCATATATACATTCAAGCAAATATACATGTAAGGGCATATATATATATATATATATATATATGGTTCTACCTGACATAGCCGAAACCACACAACACCGACAACCACATCACCGACACCACATATTCGACAGTCCATAAACACGAAACCACACATAACCGACAACGAAATAACCGACGGTACACAAACACGAAACCCCATACACTGCACACACCACAATAACAATTATTAAAACAAAACACATCCCATTCCACAAACCACACACAACACAAGCACACCAAAATCCTTACAAGCCCACACTAAACCTTACCCTAACCCTAAGGTCCGTCACTATCGCACACTTACCTACCCGCCTCCTAACCCTAACTCACTTAACCCGCCCCCGCCTCCCTAACCCTAACTCACTTAACCCACCCCTATCGCCTCCCTAACCCTAACTCACTTAACCCACCCCTATCGCTTCCTAACCCTAACTCACTTAACTCACCTATCGCTTTAACCTAACTCACTTAACCCACCCCTATCCCCACAGACCGTCAATCTCCACACTTACCTGCCTCGAGCCCTCCCGGCCCTCACTACCGCATACTCACACAGCCTTTCCCCATGTCGGCATCCTCGGCGTTGGTGTTGTCATCCGTCGTGTCGGTCTTCTGCATTGTCGATGTTCTGCAACCCGCGATTGCCGTCGGTCTTCGCTTTTCGATCTTCTGGAGCTCAATTCGCTGTCGGTCTTCTGCGCTGTCGACGAAGTCAGGTAGAACCATATATATATATATATATATATAGAAATATATATATATATACATATATATATCTTTATGGGTCTACCTGATTTAATCGAAAGCTTCAAACGCCGACAACGAGAACACCGACACCGGAAGATCGACAACGGAGAAGACCAAAAGCTGAAAATCCCGATGCTGAGAACACCGACATGTTAAGGTAAGTGTGCAGTAGGGACGGACGTTAGGGTTAGGGTGTGGGTAAGGTAAGTGTGTGATAGTGACGGACATTAGGGTTAGGGTGCGGGTCAGGTAAGTGTGCGATAGTGACGGACTTTAGGTTTAGGGGCGGGTTAAGTGAGTTAGGGTTAGGGTGCGAGTAAGGTAAGTGTGTGATGGTGACAGAGTTAAGGGTTAGAGGCGGATTAAGTGAGTTAGGGTTAGGGTGCAGTTAAGATAAGTGTGCGATAGTGACGGACCTTAGGGTTAGGGTTTGGGTTAAGGTTGGTGCATAGATAGTTGTGTATGTAAGGTTTAGTGTAGGTTTGTAAGGTGTTTGGTGTGCTTGTGTTGTGTGTGTGTTTTTCGGAAAAATTTATTTATTTTGTTGATTGTTAGGATTGTGGTTTATCGGGCATGTGAAGTTTCGTGTTTTTGAACTTTTGGTTTTGTGGTGTCGGTTATTTCATTGTTGGTGTTTTGGTGTGTCGGTGTTATCAGTTAGACCCATATTTATACACACATGTACATACACTCATATATAGGTTATTGTTTACGCATGGATAGGTATAGTTAGAGCATGTTGTTTATGTTGTCCAGGACAGATGGGGTGTAGAAATAGCGAGTGGATGAGGCTTCATGGGGTCAATTACAGTTACATAGATGGTTGATGAGAGGTATGTTTTAAGTAAGCTTTTGAAGGAGGGTGTGGAGTTTTGCAGTCTGAGGTCAGGGGGAAGGTTGTTCCATATTTTTGCTATTTCATGGGCAAATATTGATTCCCAGAGTTGTTTTTGTATGTGATGGTTTTGATTAAGGCTTTGTTGGAGGACCAAAGTTGTCTATTTGAATTGCAGAAGTTCAGCATGCCAGTCAGGTCAGGGGTTTTCTTGGGGTAGTACAGAATTAGATGAGCTAGAGTGAGTTGATGGTACCTTAATAGGTTCAGAAATTCAAGCCAATGCAAGGCTTGTAGGGAAAGGCAATGGTGGGATCGTGATTCGGCATTTGTAGCGTATCTAGCAATTTTGTTGTAACAGATGGAAAGTTGATTAAGGTCAGTTTTGTAAAGTGTAGTTAGAACTGGGGATGCATAAAGTAGAGTAGATAGGAAGTAGGTCCTTGCTATTGCAATTTGATATTCTGTGGTTAGATAACTTTTACAGTGATAAAGGGAACCTGGCTTTTTGAGGAATTTAGTGATGGTTGGTGATATGTACTTTGTGAATTTGAGTTGCTGGTCAATGGTAACTCCTAGGAGTTTAGCCTAAGTAACAGGGGTGATTTGGGTTTTGTTGGCGGAGAGTATAGAGTAGGTAAGTTTGCTCATTTCAGTAGAGTGGAATATCATTAGTTGTGTTTTCTTGGGATTTAGTATGAGTTGTGAGTTGTTAAGCCAGTTCTCTATTTCAGAGAAGGCTTCTTGTTTTTTTTGTTGGAGAAGTTGGATGTTGGGTGCAGAGCATATGACAGTTGTGTCATCAGCGTATTGGACTATTTTGGCTTTAGAGGTAGCTGAGTGGAGTTGGTTTGTGAAGATATTAAAAAAATGGGGTCCTAGGATTGATCCTTGTGGCATGCCTAAGGGGATTGGGAGTGTGGAAGATAGACAGTTATGCCATTTGACGGATTGTTGGCGGTTACCTAAATAGTTTTTAAACCAGAGTAGCGTGGGGTTGTTAAGGTTGAGGTCATTGATCACTCCTTCTTTCCCATGTCCATATTTCTTCTTTATACCTTTCAAAAATCTCTAGATTTTATTCTTTATATTTTCACACTTCCTCAGTCGTTTCTTTTTCCAAATGTCACAAGGCGTCTTGGTCTATGTAATGTTTTTTCAAAAATCTGTTGTATTAATGAACACAACATTTTATTTGAAGCTTCTGACAGTTTTTCTTGTGCAAGTATTTTTCTTTCCTCTAATTTCTCTTACTCTTTTTGTATATCTTCTGTCTGGAAATTCTGGGCTTCTTGCATAATAGTAACAATACATAATTTCTTTGTTATCCTCAATAGTCCACTCTAGTGTCTTTATGGCTCTTTTTTGGCCTATCAATTTTTGTGATTTTTGTTGACTACGACTTTTTACAACAGGGGGGCCATCCTCTCCCTGGGCCTAGCCTAACCCCATTGCAGGAATGTTTCCATGTCTGTCTTGAGAATTCTATACTTTCATTTTTTCCAGTCCTGGCACCAGTGATCCTACCAGGATTGGGCACTGTTTTATCCTGTGTCTTGTGCACTCAGCTAACATTTGTAATTTTTAACCTACTTCTGTCCACGATATATGTTATATAAAATAAGTCTATGTATCGGTGTCATCCTGGTGACATTTTGTGAAAAACAGGGTCCACCTCATGAAGGTACTCACCAAGGCTTGAAGATGAATTCTTTTCCAGCACTAGTACTCTCCTTTGCTTGCTGATTTATCATCTCTCCATTTCATCTCTGTTTTGGAGAAAATGGAGGGTGAGAGTCTTGCAATGATGCAGATGCTCACATCAGTCACCGATGTGTGGGATTAGGACTACAGAGAAGCGTCACCGTAGCTTACATGCTGTATGAGGTGGGTTGTTGATAGACAGGAGAGATACTGAGTAGTTCCATTGTCAGGATCACTAAATGGCTGCCAGAGGGTCTTTGGGGGGAAAGACAGAGTAATCTGGGAATAAGATGATGGTCTCCCCTTCCTATAACTGATTGGACAAAGTCATGTGGGCAGAGGCGCTAACCCCTTCATGACTGAAAGGATGACAACCCCACCAGACAGCTCTTGCCTGTACACTGGGGATTCCCAAGTACAGGGGAACAAATATCCTCAAATATAATGGAGAGCCATGATGGTCAGCAGGCAGGAGAGAGAAAAGGACCTAAAAACATCTAGGTGGTACTGTAGCCTGCCTGGCAGTCACTGAGCAAGGTTTTTGTCATGTATACAGTACACGGGCCAACATTTACTGAACAGATTGGGCTCCCCCCACTCAAGAATATTAGTTATCTAAGGCCTAGGTTATTCTTGGAGTAGGTGATTAAGGTAAGAGGAGATGTCTTGGGCTAAGTCTTTGTGTTTGCTGAAATTAAGTCAAATTATATTTGAATATTTACCTTTGGGAAAAAATTGGTATAGCTAGTTTCAATAAATTAGATCATAGCTAACTTGTCAAGTATATCACCTGCCTTTAAATTATGAATCAGGGCCAGCAGTAGCTTTGATTTGAGCATAGCAAAGTCTGTATGAATGCAAGCCTGAGTGGAACCATTCTGATTAACACTGATGGCAGTCTTACAGTGTTAGCTGATCTATAAAGGGTCTCCCTTTTATTGATCATGGGTTTTGCCAGTTAAATTTAAAAGCACTGCATTCCTATCATGTTAGTTAAGCACATCAGTGATAGTTAAATGTGTTACTGTCATGGGTAATCTGTTATTCTTTCACTTCTTCCTTCAGAATAAGTTATTTCTTGCTACTAAGTTTCAGACGCTTTTCAAGAATCAAGTCCTTATTCTTATAATATAGTTACTGGGCACAGTGTCAAGAGTAGTTAAATAGTCTCTACTGAGATCATGGTGATTAATGCCTAGGGTCTAACGATCCTTCATTTTCAGTTATATTCTTTAATGTATTGATGCACAACAATTCAATTTACTTTTGTATGAATCCTAATTTATGTAACCTGCTGTGGTTATAAACCTGTTTACATGACCTTGACATATTTCTCCATTGTGGTAACACTTCACCTCAGTTTTATCAATATCAGTACAGATTATTAACCATATTTTATCAAGGTGGGACATACCCCCAAAATTCAGCTCAAGTTACACAGGATAACACTGTAATACAAAATCTGGTAGTGAATCAGCATTATTTGAAAGTGTAAACTTATACCATCATCTTAAGACATGGCAATTGACATGCAGCAAATCAACAGTGTTCTGTTGAGCAAAACTGTCCATACTAGTAAAAGGAATTAAAGTCCAAATATATAATATGCATGCATTATACTTTGTCATCTGCGTATCCCTTCCATTAATGATTGAATTCTGAAAAAAGTAAGGAAAAAAACTGAGTTAGGGTAACTTACTGAAATGCTCCAGCATAGCTGTAGTAAGGTTCGATTTGTGATCTGGCACATTTGTTTTTGCCAGTTCCTTTACACAAACTACACAAGGTGCTGTTTGTGGAACCAGGTGCACACGAGGCAGAGAAAAATCTTGCTACAGCTGAAAAGCAATATTTCAAATGTCATTCAAGGAAGGAAAATACCTTTCTTCTGCAGTACATTCATTAGCTGACTCCCATGTTTGAAGTCATGAGACCTGTCCCTTTTGTGTACTATAAAATGCTGATATGATAAATATGTTTCCTGAAAACATTACAGTCTAATGCTTCAGTCAAATGAAAATTATTACACGTTAAAAATAGAACATTATGTGCAGGGACTATAAAATTCATACTAACACAAAAACTTGTATGAAAAGAATTTCAGTTTAGCAGGACAAAATATGAACATTTACAAGGCAGTACTCATTTTATTAGATGAATATACCTTTGTAAGATATATAACCAATATGTATGGATAACTGACAGATAAGAACATAAGAAAATAGAATTTATGAACAGACTGCCAACTTAGAAACTGCTCTGTTTTGCTTGGATACATCAAGAGCATATTTAAAAGCACAGTAATTTTCTTTGTAGAATCTGGCCTTTAATTACATAAATTCTTTCGAACATACAGCCGATACAACACAGTTCATAAAAAGATAATCTGAATAGTCACAATATTAATAATACAATGCAGAGTCATAGCATATTGTCACACTTTGAGTATACTTACAGATGAGAATGATAGACTTTTGCTTTACTCGAGTTATGGATATTTCTTATGAGCAACTAAGTAGAGCTTTAAACTAATAAACTAAGTAGCAATCTTTTTAAAAGGAACCATATAGTTGATCAAAGTATTCTTACATGATTGCAACACATCTAATGAAAAAGCAGTTTATAGCACGAGAAAGTCAAACGTGATAGAAGGAAGGAAATGTTTGTTTTCTTGAAATGTTTTACAGTCAAAATTGATTAATAATGGGAAAATCTGCAGGAAATAAAGTATCTGAGAGAGAACACTGTCATACCAAAGTTACCAAGACAGCAGAGCAGGGAAAGAGGCAGTACCGCTGCTTTACAGCAGCTTTTGGTTTTCCAGTTCAACATGTCTTCTCCACTTCCATGAAGGTCTTCACTATGGGCTTTGCTTTGGTCCTACATTCCAAAGAGTATGGGTATGTATTTGTGATGGAGTGGCATCATGGGCATGATTAGATTTACTGTCCTATTGGTACTGACTACTTGGATAGGCTGTAGCGTTTCTATGGACACTGACTCCTAGGAGATGTTCCAGTTTATCTATGGACACTGATTCCTGGAAGAGGCATCAGATTACATGTTGACACTGACTTCTGGGAGAGGCTCCAGCTTGTCTATGGATGTTGACTCCTGGGAGAGATTCCAACTTATCTATGGATACTGACTTCTGAGAAAAAACTCTAGCTTATCTATGGAAACTTACTTCTGGGGCAAGCTCCATCTTACCTATGGATGTTAATCCCTGTGAGAGACCCCAGCTTATCTATGGACACTGTCTCAGGGAAAAGGCTTCAGTGTATCTATGGACACTGTCTCTTGTGAGAGGTTCCAACTTATCTATGGACACTGACTCCTGTGAGAGGCTCCAACTTATCTTTGGATGCTAACTCCTGAAGGAGTATTCAGTCTCTTAACATGATAATGCAGGTATTCAGAAATGGATTAATAAATTAATGTTTCTGTTTAGAATGTTGTATTTGGTGGATTGCAATTAAGCAAGAATTGGAAAACCTTGTTCTAACCAGCTGTATCATTGGCTCCTAAAACATTCTCACATGTAAAGTTCAAAGCAAATTTTAGATGCTTTTTAGGTTTGTCTAATTGCCACATACAGCTAATCACACACTGCAAGAGAATGACAAAGAGGTTTTAACCACTGCTGATGTTATCAGCAAGGTATCAATAAGAGCTTGCAGTGTTTCACTAGAATCAATCTGGGGTAAATGTAAATATTCTTTTTATGTCATCTGCAGACATTTTTTAAACATTGTTTGCAGAAGTAGTAAAACATATGTAAACAAGGTTATCACCTTCTCAACATGTCATTAGGCATTTTGGAAGATAATAAACAAGGACATTGAACAAAGATAAAATGAGAAAAGACAGGATTTTATTTATTTATACTTTGTTAACTGGATAAGTAAACTGCTCCGAGGACCCTTTTCATGACCTGGGGCACTAGAGTAAAGACAATTGCAAATAAAAAAAAAATAGATTACTTGCAAAAAATACTACATAAGGTGTTGGATAAACAGCAATAATTACATATGTATTATATTATTACAGTGAAATATAAGCCACAAGAGAAGTTAAGATCATCAGAAAAGTCTTTCGTACAGCCATTACTAAATAGATAGATATACACAGCTTGTTAGATGTTAAAGTACAGAAAGACAACGTGCCCACACATTAGGGAAGTTAGTTGTTAAAGCAATGTGTGATGCAGGCTACAAGAGAATCAAAATTAAAAAGGTGGTCTGTTTCCAGCAAGAACTCTATGAAAGTTACTCCTTCAACTCTTTTATAAAATCGGCAAAAAATGACAAAATAATTTGGTAAAATGTAAAGCGTACAGCATGTACTGGGTAAAGCACGATTTCATTAGCCAGTGTCCCTAAAACATATACACATGTTCTGTATGTGTAAATGGTCTCTGAGTGACTTTTTTCAAGACAGTGAATTCTCAATGTTCCTAAGATTCTCTGGAGTATCATCCTACCCTGTAGACACTATTTTGGAGAATGCCCTTTCGCATGTGCTTGGGATAAAAGGTAGTCAATACAGCTGTATGCTGCTGTCACTTCTGAGGGTATGAGTCTGGCTTCTGACATGAGGTTTGCTGAGGAATGAGAGGCACAATATATGCTGTGCAAAACTAACTTTAATGGTGAATGTGTTGAACAGTGTGACAGCTCTTGCTGTAATAAGAAGCCAGTTGTTTACTTTTGGTGTAGTACAGTCATTTACTTTTGGTGTAGTACAGTTATTTGCTTTTGGTGTAGTACAGTCATTTACTTTTGGTGTAGTACAGTTGTTTACTTTTGGTGAAGTACAGTTGTTTACTTTTGGTGTAGTACAGCCATTTACTTTTGGTGTAGTACATTTGTTTACTTTTGGTGTAGTACAGTTGTTTACTTTTGGTGTAGTACAGATGTTTGTTTTTGGTGTAGTACAGTTGTTTGCTTTTGGTGTAGTACAGTCATTTACTTTTGGTGTAGTACAGTTGTTTACTTTTGGTGTAGTACAGTTGTTTACTTTTGGTGTAGTACAGATGTTTGTTTATGGTGTAGTACAGTGGTACTTTTTTGCTGTTGGCTAGATTAATGAATCTCTGAGTTGTCAGTAAATTGGAGGAGAGTGATATTTTTGGCTGAAAAGTGGGGAATTATAAGGAGACTGTATTCCAGTCTGGGAAGAAGCACATTAATAGGTATATTATTATTATTTATTGGCAGGGTATCATAGGCCCTTAACTTCAAAGGTGCATGCTAGACTAATGACAACTGGGGTCTTTATTAGCCTGGCCAAATATCCTAATTGTATTCTGCAACTTTATATGCCTTTGAAGCTATTTTAAGGGGTATAGAAAGCTAAGGCAAGATCTACACACTCCTTCTCTCCATTAGAGACACAGGTGCTAGACCCAGGATAATTTTCTGATTTCCCAGCCACTCGTCCAGGTTTCTCTTGAATAGGGTTAAGGAAGAGCTCTGCATCATATAGATGGGAAGCCTGTTCCAAAGAAGGCAAATTGTGTGAGACACATACTTGGTCCTCCAATGTGTTCCACTTAGGTTGGAAGCAAGGTTTAAATCCCTAGATCTAGTAATTCCGATGCTATTCATTTGGCAAATATGCAAAAGGTCCATCAGAGTGGGATCCAAGTGTGCCTTGTGTGCCAGGCAAGATTGCCTCAACAATCTGAGGGAACACAGTACGGAGATAGCATTTTGAGGCAATCTGCATCGGACATACTGTTTATGCCCTATAGTCGTTTTGTAAAGAACCTCTGTGGACATTCCAGCTACCGCATATGCCTGGTCAGGTAGATACCAAAGAGGGGATTGTATTCGATGATGAGCCTGAAGAGGGCCAAATACAGTGGATGAATGATTTTCTTGAACACAGATGACATGCCCTTGCTTATAATTTGCACAGAATAGAATGATTTCCTTACTACCTTAGGTACATATTGGTCGAAATCCAGGTTGCTATCTACATACACAGCCAAATCCCTGACTACTGGTTCTGTTCTTAGGCATGTGAAATTGATGAGGTCACTTCCTAGGGTGGCTGACTTCCCAAAGGGTGCTATTATATATTTGTTGGTATTGAGTTTTAAACTGTGGCTTTAGCACCAGTTATTTCTTCATGCAATTCTTTCTTATAGCATGTTAGCCTCTTGGAGGGATGCAATAGCTGTTTCTAGTTTACAGTCATCTGCAAACTTGGTCAGCCAGAGGCCCTTGGTGTTAGCCTTGATTTGTAAGAGGTAGATGCCAAAAAGCAGTGGACCCAGCATAGACTCCTGAGGAACTCCACTAGTGACAGGCTTCTCTCTGAAGGGGGTCTCCCCTATCCTACATTTCTGGGCCCTGTCTCCATCTGGTTATCCAGTGTATAACATTTAGGTTTATACCTATATCCATGAGTTTGTTTACAATGCCCAATTGGGATATTGCACCACATACCTTAGCCAGGTCAAGGTGGGCAGTATGCACCATTTTGCATTATCCATTGCATTGGTGACATTCTCAAAGAAGTCTACCAGGATGAGTAGGCATGATCTGCCCTTGATGAAACCAAACTGAGTTGGATCCAGTGTTTGAAGGTTTTTTATGTCCTTATTAATCATTTCCATGATAATTGCTTCCATGGCTTTGCATATGAAACTAATCAGACTTATGAGTCTGTAGTTCCAGGGGTTGGTTGATGGTGCACCCTTGTGCAGAGAGATGGCCATTGCAGTTCTTCATTCTTGTGGCACAAAGCCTGTCCTGTGGCTATGGTTAAAGATTGACTCCTGTTGATAGGTCATGTTTCAGGTTATTTAAGAAGCATCCTGCGTTGTTATGAGGGTCCATTAATTCTGTGATTCTGACCTAAGAGAGCGCATGAGTGATATTTGGAGGGATTATGTTTCATGGTATTTCCTGTGGGGCAGCTAGGGGAGTGAGGAGGGTAAAACTGGAGCTGAATCTGTTGGCCAGTAGATTTGCTATATCTTCCAGCTCCATGTAGCGTCTTCATTTACAATCAGTTCTGCATACTGCTACATGCTGTATTTGAGGCTTTGGACATAGCTAAAGAAAACCTTGTGGTTGTACATTGCCTGGAAGGCTGTCTTTACCCCAAATGTGGCTTTACTAGACTTAATTTGTCCTCTTAATTGTTAGTTTAGATTGATGAGTGTGTGTTTATCATGCTGGGCATAACACTTCTTGATCTTAACTATGACTTTCTTCTTTTGTTGTACAACCAGTTTATGTTTGATTTCTACCAAGGATGTTTTTTTTTTGTTGAGTTGGTTCTTGGCTTATTTCCTATAGGCACAGCTGTCTCTATTTGGATATGATTGTACAGGGTTTCTGTTAACAATTCTTAATTGACAGCTTTGCTCTCGGGGTTTGGGAGGCAGGGGCCTTAAAATTTTGACAGGGTATACATAATTTCAAATATCCTTAAAGTCATCTTGTAGTTTTTTGTTCAGCAGGGATTTGATCATATCAGATCAATAAGAACACTATAATCAGCATAGCGTCTACAACATATTTGTGGTTGATCCCAGGGAAGGTTATTAATAGAGTTAGAACAGAAGAGAACCAAATATAGACCTTTGAGGAACCCCACATGCAGTACTCTCAGCGAGAGTGGTTTGGTTTGCTCCCCCAACTTTGAATGTTCTACTGTCCAGATAGTTTGTACTAGTTTTGAAGAGAAGACAATATTAGATAAAAACTGACAGCAATTAAGACACTTCTCAGACTTAATCTCTATGAATGGATGGGCAAATCTACCTCTGGCTTAGCACCCTTGAACCTTATGGATACGGACAACATGTAAATATTCTGCTCATCTTTGGGTTATTCATATCTAAAGTATAAGAGCTAAAAGCTTCATGGAAATGTATGGCTAGGCTTCTAAAGATCCTCATGGATGAATAGTTGAGTAAGTACCTATGAAAGGAGAAATACTGGGATGAGACAAAAGCAAGGAAAACATAAGGTGGCATGGAGTTAAAGAAAAAAGGCTGAAAAGGAGGGTTGATTGGTAAATTTATTGACTGGGTTGCAAGGATAATACAATATAAGATGGTTTTAGAAAGTACATAGACCCCAGCAGAAGTGAATAGATGGCAACAAGGTGAAATCTAGGTAGTGTAAAAGAAGAGAGGGGCTTTGAACAATTCTGTATTGATTTAGGATGCTGTTATGAGAAAGACAGAGAGAGAGAGAGAGAGAGAGAGAGAGAGAGACTAAGTGAGATATATAGGGACAAACATAGTAGGTTGTCGGTTTTAATACAGTAGAATGGACCTTAGAAAAAAATCATTCAAAACCACTAAAACTAAGAAGATGGGGAGAACTATATCCATAGAGATCAGGATACATATATCTGGACCTTACAATTCCAAATCATTGAATTTTCAGACTACATATACTAATAGCATTAGTGCAAGAGGTTCTGTGTCCTGTAATCTCCAAATAAGTAACATTGCCTTTGTTGCTGTAGCTACTCCATCTTTTCAAATATTCACTCTTATAATTTCTGTCATTTGGAATTTTGAAATTCAACTATCATTGCATTTCCATTTTTTTTATATCAGCAACCGTATAGGAGTAGATGATGTTATATGCTGCCTAATATTTCCCAAAGAATTCTCACAGCTACCTGCTGATGCTAACTCTGACCACACTAAATATGCCAAAATACCCAAACTTACTTCTCATCCACCCCTAATTTACTTCAAAGCTATCAAAAGACATTGTAAAGTTAATTGGCCAGGTTCCCTTGGATGCTTCTTCTAGATCAGATGGCATATACTATTATTTTATAACCTTGTAAACAAGATGTATTATAAAATCTCAAAATCCGTTATAATGCCTGCTTTTCCCAAAAGACCATGCCTACATCTTAGAAGCAAGCCAATCTCTGAAATCTGCATACCAGTCTCTGCATCCATATCCATCCAATATTCATCCCACCTAACCTAGGAAAGATATTAAAACAATGCCTATGTTCATCTCTGTGAATACTTACAAACGTCTTTACTGATTTCTTACAAGCAACATGCTTCTGGTCATGAAGAAACCCATGACTGGTCTATGCACTCCAACAGATTAAATCCTATCAAGATAACTTAACTGACTCAGTGACAATACTTTGACCAAGGTTTTTGATTTGGTAGACCACACTCTCTTTTTTAGCTCAATAATTCAGGCAGGAATAAGAGTCAAGCTCACCTCAGATTTGAAAGCTTTCTTCATAAATAATTCAAGAAGGATGAGCAGCCATCCTCTTCTCTTGTTTAAAAGCTTCCTTTCTAACAGAATGTTTGCAGTTTAGTTAGGTTCTTCAACCTTGCCTACTGCCTCCCTCACTAGAGGCATCTCGGAAGAGTTTGTCCATTCACAAACACCATCTTTTTATTTATAAACATAGAGCCAGAAGACTTACCTTCTTCCCATTATCTTATATACAGATGGTAGAGTGATCTACAGATCGAAGTCCTCATATAAATTAATTAAACAACTACAGACAGATGTCCTTCAACAATTTGACTGTCATACATATAAAATGCTCACCGTAAACTCTAAAAAACCTGATGTGATGATTTTTGGGACACAATAAAAACTGTCTTCTGGACCCACTGACTGGTACATGATTCACAGTTGTCAACTTCCACTGGAAACTACCCAGAACTTCAGATATTCATGCATCTAGCTGGATTAGAACCTTAACTTCTAGTACTGTAAAGACACAAATAAGGCCAACACCAATTGACTTCTTTTCCAGGAGAGACAAATCTTGCACTTTCCATCTCTACAAAGAGGATAACAATAGTAGTACTCCTTGCCCGTTTGTAAATATGGGCCACCACTATTTTTTTCATCTTCAAAAAAGAGTATCGCAGCTCTGCAAATTGCAGGCAACAGCATTTGTAGATTCATTACCTTATGCCAGAACAGAACACCACTGTTGTTGCAAAATGTGTCTCCTAATACCATACAGAATAAAACTACTCTTTGGCTGACTGGTCTTAATCTAGAATCCTTCAAATTCTTTGGTAGCTGCCTATCTTAAGGTACCTCAGACTATAACCTCAGACCCTCTTCTCTGCCCATAACTCTTCTTCATACACACCAGGCTATTCAGCACTTTTCACAGGTTCTCTGTTTTAGGGCCACAAACCTAGGAATCCCCCCCCAAGACTTAAAACTAACTACCTCATACCCTAAGCTTACATCTAATCTTGAAAAAATATTCAAAAATGCAAATGCTCTTTGTCCAGTAACTTAACACAGTCACCTCAAAATCAATAACTCCTTTCTCCACACTTATTCAAAATACAATATATGAAAGGAAATATATTCTATCCTGTACTATGTAAATGGATATGCTGTACTGTCAAGCCCATAAAAAAGGGTGAAACATGCCATGTCTACAGCTAGTGGGATTTGGCTTTATTGGCCCGAATGCCTTAATATAGGCTTATAAAATCTGAAAAGTCTATGTGTATTCAGAAGCCATGTAACTGAAACACTTCTATGTCTTTATAACATATAATCTGCATATTTCCTACGGACCTCCTTCAAAAAAGGTTTAAGGTATTATACAATTCTCAGTCTGATATATACGTCTAGTTTAGAAAAACCTGTTACCCCACCTAAGGCTTGCAAATCCCTGCTACTGCTTTTGAGACTCAGGCTAACCTTACTAGTATTTCTACCACCTCCCTTGAAAATTAAAGTACATATGAATGTGTCTTGCTCCACTAGCCTACCAAGTATCAGTGTATTTAGGTATATACATTACTAGCACATTTCATCCTGTTTATAATTAGTCTAGCCTTCTCATACATGTAGCATGTGTTTTCAATCTCAGTCTAACATTAGCTCTCATATGCTTAATTTTTACCTCTCAACTGTCTAGATTTTCACACAATGTCCTGATTTTTCACTCATATTTTTCATCTGTCCCTCATAAAATGTGTGCTTTCCAGTTAAATCATTGAGTACTGAAGTCAGTAAATAATGGCAAACAATTAAATTCAGACTTCATACCCTTCAGAGAATGAATGCTAATATAAAACCTGTTATTCTATTAACTTTGTAAGTTTATAAGAGCAGTATTTAAAAACTGTCCCTATTTTTGGACCTTCCCTCCATTATTTTTGGCTTTGTCCAGACTTTTTGTGCTAACAGGTCGAGAGGTATGCTTAATGTTGTAATTTTAGGAATACACATAAAAGTATGTTACTTAAGTTCTCCTCAGATATTCTGACATGTACCTTTTACCATATAGTTGAAATCTTCTTCCTAATTTCTTTCACGTAGATGTTTAATATTCAATGTCAACAATACAAAAATAATAAAGCTTCCAATATTTCTATAGAATGAACACAACAAATTTTATTTAAAGTGGTATTCATAGGCATGTATATAAATGCACTCTTGTCATTGCTGTGCATCGCTGAAGCTACTTGTTTTTAGAGAATGGGCAAACTGTACAACAGCACCTTGACTGGAGAAAGAATGTTCTTCAGCAGGTCATTAATGTACAAGTATACCTGCTGAAAAACGAGTCCACTGCTTCATGTTAGCATATCAAGCTGCCATAGAGCTCAGACTGAAGAAAAACTAATGACTGCCATTACTTTACACTCGCTAAGTAGAGCTTTTGCTGTTTATCGAGAGTAAAAAAAAAAATAAATGAACAGAAAAAATGTATGTGTGTATGAATGTGAAAAATAAATGAACACAAAAAAAAGTATGTGTATATGTATGTGTATGAGTGTGTTTATGTTTTTGTCTGTGTGTGTGTGAGTGAATGCGTGTATGAAAGCAGAGGAGAATGTGTGAGAAAGAGAAATCAAGAAAGAGAGAGCGGTCTTCTGTCAGTGAATGCATGTATGAAAGCAGAAAAGACTCTGTGTGTCTGTGTGTGTGTGTGTGTGTGTGTGTGTGTGTGTGTGTGTGTGTGTGTGTGTGTGTGTGTGTGTGTGTGTGTGTGTGTGAGATCGAAAGAGTGTGAGAGTGATCTTGTGTGAGTGAATGCATTTATGAAAGCAGAGGAGACTGTGTGTGAGAGAGACTGAAAGAGAGAGACAGAGAGAGAGAGTGGTATTGTGTGCATAGCTCTCAACTGTCCAAATTCTCGCACAATGTCCAAAGTTTTGCCTCATATTTTTTGTCTGTTCCTCATAAAACTTGTTTTTTAAAGTCTTGTAGCAAATCAGTGAGGAGTGAATTCACTAAATAATGACAGGCATTTGAGTTTCACGCTTTATATCTTTCTAAGTTTATAAGAGCAATATTTAAACTTTGTTCCTATTTTTAGATTTGTCCAAATTTTTTGTGCTAAAAGGTTGAGAGCTTTGCTTGTGTGAGTGAATGTGAGTATGAAACCAGAGGAAACTGTATGTGTGTATGTATGTATGTGTGTGTGAAAGCAGAACAGACTGTGTATGAGAGAGAGAGAGAGAGACAGAATTGGTTCTCTGTAAAATTGTTGTTTTACTTACTTTTTTTTTTTTTAAGTACTATATTATTTTTTCACATATTTTTGATGTAAAATGCTTCCTCCAACTCCATTAACATATACTACAAAAAGTTTGAAACATTAGGCGGAGGAACTATTTTACATCAAAAATATGTAAAAAAATAATATGGTACTTAAAAAAAAAGTAAGTAAACACAATTTTACAGAAAGCCTATTTACTAAGCACAACAATGCCATCCAGGGTGTGTGTTAATGTTTAATTAAAACCCTTCCAGGGGTGTAGAGGCCTTCTGCCTGAGGCATCGAGCCTCATAACATCCCTGGGTGGGCGTTAATTGCACATTAACACACACCCTGTCAGG